>NC_090240.1:39064846-39159846 GCF_024489055.1 Chanodichthys erythropterus
GTGTGAGAGTGTGTGTGAGAGAGTGTGTGTGTGAGAGTGTGTGTGAGAGTGTGTGTGAGAGTGTGTGTGTGAGAGTGTGTGTGAGAGAGTGTGTGTGTGAGAGTGTGTGTGAGAGTGTGTGTGAGAGTGTGTGTGTGAGAGTGTGTGTGAGAGAGTGTGTGTGTGAGAGTGTGTGTGAGAGTGTGTTTTACCTCTGCGTGTTTCCTCTGCAGCTCTCGACACGTCTCGTCACACGCGAGCAGCTCATTCTCCCGCCGCACTCGAGAACAGGGGAAATCCTGAAGAGTTTCAATTACAGTGCATGAATGAAGTTAAGGCAGATTTGCGAAGGGTTATTAAAGTCATGTGACAACATCATCATCTGACCATATGATTTCTGACGCTGCAGCAGATGTGTGAGTGTGTGATCTGTCATGTTAGTACCTTCTTAATCCTCTTGCAGGGACACTTGAGCTTCACCCGCTGACTGCAGCTCTGATCGCACTCGCCCGCGTGACACGCCAGCCTGCAGCGATGCCCACACCGCAACTACACACACACACACACACACATGAGTGTCTTCATCCTAACGACACAAACACACACTCAATCATACACATATGTATTCCAGCACCTGTTTGGGACACTGGTTCTGACAGGAAGTCAGCAGCTGTTTGGTCTGTTCATCAGCAGATGTGAACTTCCTACAAAACATTCACACACTCATTACTGCACATATTCAATTAGAAATATCATCAAGGGTCCAGCAGACACCTGCGGAGCGTCATGTGACGCAGCACTCACACACACTCGTTGTACAGTTTGGACATCTTGCAGTGGCAGCGCTGGCGGATCATCAGCGTACAGGGCGGGCAGTTGCCATGGTGACAGGGCAGGGCACACGGGTGGGGGCAGCCTAAGGGGCGGGGCTTAGAACATCCCTCCTCACACTGGACACACTCCTGACCAGCCTACACACACACACACACACACACTCAATGAAACCAAATCATCTCGACAACAGAGCCTGTGGTACAGGGACAGAGGGTCATGTGACCTACCTTAGTTTTATCTGAATCTGGCACAGCGGTCACATGATGGCACTCCAAACTGCACGTATGGTTACCGCAAGCTAAAGTTCGTCCACATGGCCGGCCACAGGAGAACGGCCCGCGAGCGTGACATGGAACCGGACTCACCTTCAACACACACACACACACACACACACACACACACACACACACACACACACACACACACACCTGTAACTGTGATATACCGTATTGTTCCAAATAAAAGACAATGTTTTTTGTTTTTTTTAGAAATACATCTGAAAAAACAGGTTTGCCTTATATTCACGGTCTAGAGCAGGGATGGACAACTCCGGTCCTGGAGGGCCAGTGTCCTGCAGAGTTTATCTCCATCCCTCATGATAACTCACTTGCCTATAACTTTCTACTAATCCTAAAGACCTTGATTAGCTGGTTCAGGTGTGTTTGATTAGGGTTGGAGCTAAACTCTGCTGGATACTGGCCCTCCAGGACCAGAGTTGTCCATCCCTGGTCTAGACTTTTACATGTTAATAATACACCTGTAACAATAGGTGGCGCCAAAAACGTGTAAAACGAGTGTGCCAAGAAACGAGTGTGTCAGAGTGTAACGTGAGCGGATCGCGAGCGAAACACAGTCTTCTTTACACTGCGATGCGTCAGGTTTTGTTCCGTCCTCTGTGCGGCGTCGACTCCAGGAGCATTTCTGAAGCGAAGCGGCTGGATTGGCGAGACCACAAGATTTGCCAGTCTGATGTTACTTTCCTTGATTTTTCGTGTTTTTAATGGCTAAATGGTTATATTTTGTTCGGTTTAATTGTGTTTATTGCTATGTCATACTTTATTTTGCTGTAGCCTACAGACGAAGTTAATGCACTAAAAAGTCCAGTTATGGTCAACAAGGATAAAAGATTTTCAAGTTTTTCAACTTCGAATGTCTTGTATCAGCGGGAGTCTACACAGGGTGATTATTCTGACTTTATTCTGTATTTGAGCTGCGCGGACTGGACGCGGCGTCTATCATAAGCAAAGCGGCGCGTCAAGCTGCTTCTGGGACGCTTCTGAAACGTGCCACGGCACGGCTGGCTTAAACACAAGCTTTCGACGATTGACTCGCGTCGGCCGTGTCAGAGCCATAACGCGCATGCAGTGTAATTAAGGGGTTAAAAACGCTAAGTGTCAAAGAAAAGGTTACCGTCTAAGAGCCGTGTGACTGTCGTGTGTGCGTGCCTCGCTGACGGGACCAGAATTCCCCAAATGTTATTTTAAAATGGTTCCAAGATTTCAAAACTACAATAAGATTTCACTTCTACCGATAATAAATCAAAGAAAGTTGTTGTGCTCACAGTTGTAAAATTCTTGTTTCCTTCAGGTGCGGAGAACCAAAAGAGATAAACTTGAGCAAAACAGAAAAAAGAAAAAAGTGGCTGGCCGCACACTGAATCCAAAAAAAGACTGAAATCTAGAAAATACAAAATTTATTCTAAAATTTCTAACTTCTACTGGTAATGAAATTTTGGTAGGCTACATGTTTTCACTATGAGATGGATAGCCTAACTGTTATATAATTCAAATGGGCTACAGGTTATTTTTATGGTATGGTAAAGTGATTATTTCTAAACGTGATCGTTGGTACATTTTACCAGTACCTACCATACTTTCAACACAAAAAATAAAAAATGAAAATTATTTTCAAATAAAAATTTTCTTTCTAAAATACAAGATTTGGTCTTCAAAAAGCCTTTTTCTAAAAAGGGGGGTCGTTTTATAATCAGGGTTACCTAACCCTAACAATACGCTAATGTGATTTTCAGTAGCAAACACAAGCCATCCACCTCCAGCCTGACTTCAGCAGCAGAATCATTTGACCTTCAGCTTTATCTAAAGAACGGGAGACCTCAGTTTATCAGCTGCAGTGAGAAATGAACCAGACGCGCTGTGTGTGTGTGTGTGTGTGTGTGTGTGTGTGTTTACCTCATGTTCTCCCAGACAGGCTCTGTAGAGAAACACAAAACACAAGATGTTTTCATTTACACTTCACAGCAGCAGGACACACAATGACATCATCTGTTGCAGTTGGACTCACTTTAAAGACACACTCACACACACATATAATTACTTTAAATCACCATTTAAAAGAATGTTTGAACTACACACAAAAACACACTTTTTGGCTACAGCAGACCGGAGTGTGTTAGCCATATGTGCTCAAATCCCTACAACACACAATGCCAAACACATGCTTTCCCAGTGTTCCTACAAACACAGTGACGCCTGCAGTGAGCATGTGTGTGTTCCTTACGTCGGTATGGGTACCAGGCAGGACGGACACGGCAGAGCCGTACGCACAAACGCAGGAGTGGAGGGTTGCTCCCACGGACCTGCCAGCAGAGCCTGAAACACAAAGATCGAGAACACAAGAGATTCAGCCGTGAGATTTGACCATCCTACACTGAAACTGAGGTTTCACAACAGAGACTGACATTCAAGTTTTCAAAATCCTTGAACTCTTTCCCCACCAGTCTCTTTTTTTAAAGTTATTTGCATCAGTAATGCTTCTATTGCGTGTTTCTGCTTCTTCATCGCCTGTGTTTTTATCTGGAGATGCATAATAGTGCCCCCTACCGTACAACAGTGAAAACATGCCAGAAATTTCCCTCAATGGCGGAGAAAGAGCTAATAAACATGTTTTGAAAAACAAACTAATCAAACTAGTAGATGTAGGTGTTTCCTGACACTTTTCTGTTTCACTTTCATTGAGTCCAATTAGAATGAATGCAAATTAACAAATGCTACTATTGGTATATTATTAGGTAACAATAGAGAAACAGGTATCTTGTTCAACCAATTTTGGTATCAAAGCACTTTTGTCAATGTCGTGTGTGATAGAGAGTGGATATTAGGTGAAGCTCGTACCCGGTCAGCGGCTTTAACCAGCACCTGGTCATGACACGGGGCCGGGCAGAGGTGGGCACAGCCGGGTAACGGCCGCTGGCAGGGCTGCTTACAGGGAGGACATGAGCCGGAGTGACACCGGTGCTTCTCCAGAGACGAGTGATGACATGACGAAGGCTTCCTTCAGAGAGAAGAAAATAATGAGATGCAAATAGTAAATTCTTCATATGGCATTATCCAACAAAACATAAGTCAGTAGGACACATGCGAGTACCTGCACAGCTCCTTACAGCGCGGCGGTTTAGTGCTTCTCTCTCTTCCACAGGGCACAGAGATCACGGTAGAGCCGCAATCACACCGAACTTCAACCATCTCAGGACAAGGATAACAGCTGCCTGACACACACACACACACACACACAATTCCACTTCATTTCTCAAATCTTTCCAGATCTTCTCATTGTTATTTGCAGTGATCAGACGGGATCTGTGTGTTCATGCAGTGGAGGCTCAACTTTTGTTTTGTAATGGACATGATGTGAACGTTTACTGACATCGGCTCAGGTCACGGCTGTGAGAAATCAGGCTTTACTAAGAAATTCTTGATGAATTCAGGCTGGCTTCGAATGACTATTCCTGCAGTCATACACACTCTCTGCCTGACATTTGGATAAACCCGCAAGCTGCGATAACAGCCGTTTGCCAGATAACATTGTTGTTTCAGACACACATTTGCATTTGGCACATAGAAGGTGAACGAGAGCGAGGCATCAGTGAACAATTCATCGGTGCGAGATAACCTCTATACTCCATTACCTTTCCCACAATCACACACTTCTGTTCTGAGAAAAGGTCAGTTCATTCACGTAGATGAACTGGACTCTAACTGGGCTGATAACCAGCAGACAGGAAGAGCTTCTGGACCAAAACAAGAGCCAATCAAACAATCGGTCAAGGTTTACGTCGCTCCCACACCAGAGTGACAGAAAACACTCCCATTTGGCCTGCGGATGTAGGAAACATTCCTGCTCGCCACGAACACAGGAAACTCTCCACAGACACAGGAAACTCTCCCACTCGCCACAGATACAGGAAACTCTCCACAGACACAGGAAACTCTCCCACTCGCCACAGATACAGGAAACTCTCCACAGATACAGGAAACACTCCCGCTCACCACAGATACAGGAAACGCTCCACAGACACAGGAAACGCTCCCGCTCACCACAGATACAGGAAACGCTACACAGATACAGGAAACACTCCACAGATACAGGAAACACTCCACAGATACAGGAAACACTCCCGCTCACCACAGATACAGGAAACGCTCCACAGATACAGGAAACGTTCCCGCTCACCACAGATACAGGAAACGCTCCACAGATACAGGAAACGCTCCCGCTCGCCACAGATACAGGAAACGCTCCACAGATACAGGAAATGCTCCACAGATACAGGAAATGTTCCACAGATACAGGAAACGCTCCACAGATACAGGAAACGCTCCCGCTCACCACAGATACAGGAAACGCTCACGCTCACCACAGATACAGGAAACGCTCCCGGTCACCACAGATACAGGAAACGCTCCACAGATACAGGAAACGCTCCACAGAGACAGGAAACGCTCCACAGAGACAGGAAACGCTCCACAGATACAGGAAACGCTCCACAGATACAGGAAATGCTCCCCAGATACAGGAAACGCTAAACAGACACAGGAAATGCTCCCCAGATACAGGAAACAGTCCACAGACACAGGAAACTCTCTCGCTCACCACAGATACAGGAAACGCTCCACAGATACAGGAAATGCTCCACAGATACAGGAAACGCTCCACAGATACAGGAAACACTCCCACTCGCCACAGATACAGGAAACGCTCCCCAGATAAAGGAAACGCTCCACAGATACAGGAAACACTCCCACTCGCCACAGATACAGGAAACGCTCCACAGATACAGGAAACGCTCCCCAGATAAAGGAAACGCTCCACAGATACAGGAAACTCACCCTCTCACCACAGATACAGGAAATGCTCCACAGATACAGGAAACGCTCCACAGATACAGGAAACGCTCCCACTCGCCACAGATACAGGAAACGCTCCACAGATACAGGAAACGCTCCACAGATACAGGAAACTCTCCCACTCGCCACAGATACAGGAAACGCTCCACAGATACAGGAAACGCTCCACAGATACAGGAAACGCTCCACAGAAAAAGGAAATGCTCCCCAGATACAGGAAACGCTCCACAGACACAGGAAACTCTCCCGCTCACCACAGATACAGGAAACGCTCCACAGATACAGGAAACGCTCCACAGATACAGGAAACGCTCCCGCTCACCACAGATACAGGAAATGTTCCACAGATACAGGAAACGCTCCCGCTCACCACAGATACAGGAAACGCTCCACAGATACAGGAAACGCTCCCACTCACCACAGATACAGGAAACGCTCCACAGATACAGGAAACGCTCCCGCTCACCACAGATACAGGAAACGCTCCACAGATACAGGAAACGCTCCACAGATACAGGAAACGCTCCACAGATACAGGAAACGCTCCACAGACACAGGAAATGCTCCCCAGATACAGGAAACGCTCCACAGACACAGGAAACTCTCCCGCTCACCACAGATACAGGAAACGCTCCACAGATACAGGAAACGCTCCACAGATACAGGAAACGCTCCACAGATACAGGAAACGCTCCACAGATACAGGAAACGCTCCCGCTCACCAGATACAGGAAATGTTCCACAGATACAGGAAACGCTCCCGCTCACCACAGATACAGGAAACGCTCCACAGATACAGGAAACGCTCCCACTCACCACAGATACAGGAAACACTCCCACTCGCCACAGATACAGGAAACGCTCCCCAGATAAAGGAAACGCTCCACAGATACAGGAAACACTCCCACTCGCCACAGATACAGGAAACGCTCCACAGATACAGGAAACGCTCCCCAGATAAAGGAAACGCTCCACAGATACAGGAAACTCTCCCACTCGCCACAGATACAGGAAACGCTCCACAGATACAGGAAACGCTCCACAGATACAGGAAACGCTCCACAGAAAAAGGAAATGCTCCCCAGATACAGGAAACGCTCCACAGACACAGGAAACTCTCCCGCTCACCACAGATACAGGAAACGCTCCACAGATACAGGAAACGCTCCACAGATACAGGAAACGCTCCACAGATACAGGAAACGCTCCCGCTCACCACAGATACAGGAAATGTTCCACAGATACAGGAAACGCTCCCGCTCACCACAGATACAGGAAACGCTCCACAGATACAGGAAACGCTCCCACTCACCACAGATACAGGAAACGCTCCACAGATACAGGAAACGCTCCCGCTCACCACAGATACAGGAAACGCTCCACAGATACAGGAAACGCTCCACAGATACAGGAAACGCTCCACAGACACAGGAAATGCTCCCCAGATACAGGAAACGCTCCACAGACACAGGAAACTCTCCCGCTCACCACAGATACAGGAAACGCTCCACAGATACAGGAAACGCTCCACAGATACAGGAAACGCTCCACAGATACAGGAAACGCTCCACAGATACAGGAAACGCTCCCGCTCACCAGATACAGGAAATGTTCCACAGATACAGGAAACGCTCCCGCTCACCACAGATACAGGAAACGCTCCACAGATACAGGAAACGCTCCCACTCACCACAGATACAGGAAACGCTCCCGCTCACCACAGATACAGGAAACGCTCCACAGATACAGGAAACGCTCCACAGATACAGGAAACACTCCACAGATACAGGAAACGCTGCACAGATACAGGAAACGCTCCCGCTCACCACAGATACAGGAAACGCTCCACAGATACAGGAAACGCTCCACAGATACAGGAAACGCTCCCGCTCACCACAGATACAGGAAACGCTCCACAGATACAGGAAACGCTCCCGCTCACCACAGATACAGGAAACGCTCCACAGATACAGGAAACGCTCCACAGATACAAGAAACGCTCCACAGATACAGGAAACGCTCCCGCTCACCACAGATACAGGAAACGCTCCCGCTCACCACAGATACAGGAAACGCTCCCGCTCACCACAGATACAGGAAACGCTCCCGCTCACCACAGATACAGGAAACGCTCCCGCTCACCACAGATACAGGAAACGCTCCACAGATACAGGAAACGCTCCCGCTCACCACAGATACAGGAAACGCTCCCCAGATACAGGAAACGCTCCCGCTCACCACAGATACAGGAAACGCTCCCGCTCACCACAGATACAGGAAACGCTCCCGCTCACCACAGATACAGGAAACGCTCCACAGATACAGGAAACGCTCCCGCTCACCACAGATACAGGAAATGCTCCCCAGATACAGGAAACGCTCCACAGATACAGGAAACGCTCCCGCTCACCACAGATACAGGAAACGCTCCCGCTCACCACAGATACAGGAAACGCTCCCCAGATACAGGAAACGCTCCCCAGATACAGGAAACGCTCCACAGATACAGGAAACGCTCCCCAGATACAGGAAACGCTCCACAGATACAGGAAACGCTCCACAGATACAGGAAATGCTCCCGCTCACCACAGATACAGGAAACGCTCCACAGATACAGGAAGCGCTCCCGCTCACCACAGATACAGGAAACGCTCCCCAGATACAGGAAACGCTCCACAGATACAGGAAACGCTCCACAGATACAGGAAACGCTCCCGCTCACCACAGATACAGGAAACTCTCCACAGATACAGGAAACGCTCCACAGATACAGGAAACGCTCCACAGATACAGGAAACGCTCCACAGATACAGGAAACGCTCCACAGATACAGGAAACGCTCCACAGATACAGGAAACGCTCCCGCTCACCACAGATACAGGAAACTCTCCACAGATACAGGAAACGCTCCACAGATACAGGAAACGCTCCACAGATACAGGAAACGCTCCCGCTCACCACAGATACAGGAAACTCTCCACAGATACAGGAAACACTCCACAGATACAGGAAACGCTCCACAGATACAGGAAACTCTCCACAGATACAGGAAACGCTCCACAGATACAGGAAACGCTCCACAGATACAGGAAACGCTCCCGCTCACCACAGATACAGGAAATGCTCCCCAGATACAGGAAACGCTCCACAGATACAGGAAACGCTCCCGCTCACCACAGATACAGGAAACGCTCCCGCTCACCACAGATACAGGAAACGCTCCACAGATACAGGAAACGCTCCCGCTCACCACAGATACAGGAAATGCTCCCCAGATACAGGAAACGCTCCACAGATACAGGAAACGCTCCCGCTCACCACAGATACAGGAAACGCTCCACAGATACAGGAAACGCTCCCCAGATACAGGAAACGCTCCCCAGATACAGGAAACGCTCCACAGATACAGGAAACGCTCCCCAGATACAGGAAACGCTCCACAGATACAGGAAATGCTCCCGCTCACCACATATACAGGAAACTCTCCACAGATACAGGAAACGCTCCACAGATACAGGAAACGCTCCCGCTCACCACAGATACAGGAAACGCTCCCGCTCACCACAGATACAGGAAACGCTCCACAGATACAGGAAACGCTCCCACTCACCACAGATACAGGAAACGCTCCCGCTCACCACAGATACAGGAAACGCTCCACAGATACAGGAAACGCTCCACAGATACAGGAAACGCTCCCGCTCACCACAGATACAGGAAACGCTCCCGCTCACCACAGATACAGGAAACGCTCCACAGATACAGGAAACGCTCCCGCTCACCACAGATACAGGAAACGCTCCACAGATACAGGAAATGCTCCCCAGATACAGGAAACGCTCCCGCTCACCACAGATACAGGAAACACTCCACAGATACAGGAAACGCTCCCGCTCACCACAGATACAGGAAACGCTCCACAGATACAGGAAACGCTCCCGCTCACCACAGATACAGGAAACGCTCCACAGATACATGAAATGCTCCCCAGATACAGGAAACGCTCCACAGATACAGGAAACGCTCCTGCTCACCACAGATACAGGAAACGCTCCCGCTCACCACAGATACAGGAAACGCTCCACAGATACAGGAAACGCTCCCCAGATACAGGAAACGCTCCACAGATACAGGAAACGCTCCCCAGATACAGGAAACGCTCCACAGATACAGGAAATGCTCCCGCTCACCACAGATACAGATACAGGAAACGCTCCACAGATACAGGAAACACTCCCGCTCACCACAGATACAGGAAACGCTCCCGCTCACCACAGATACAGGAAACGCTCCACAGATACAGGAAACGCTCCCGCTCACCACAGATACAGGAAACGCTCCACAGATACAGGAAACGCTCCCGCTCACCACAGATACAGGAAACGCTCCACAGATACAGGAAACGCTCCCGCTCACCACAGATACAGGAAACGCTCCCGCTCACCACAGATACAGGAAACGCTCCCGCTCACCACAGATACAGGAAACGCTCCCGCTCACCACAGATACAGGAAACGCTCCACAGATACAGGAAACGCTCCCGCTCACCACAGATACAGGAAACGCTCCACAGATACTCCCGCTCACCACAGATACAGGAAACGCTCCACAGATACAGGAAACGCTCACCACAGATACAGGAAACGCTCCCGCTCACCACAGATACAGGAAACGCTCCCGCTCACCACAGATACAGGAAACGCTCCAGCTCACCACAGATAAAGTAAACGCTCCCAGGAAACGCTCCCGCTCACCACAGATACAGGAAACGCTCACCACAGATACAGGAAACGCTCCCGCTCACCACAGATACAGGAAACCACAGATACAGGAAACGCTCCCGCTCACCACAGATACAGGAAACGCTCCCGCTCACCACAGATACAGGAAACGCTCCCGCTCACCACAGATACAGGAAACGCTCCCGCTCACCACAGATACAGGAAACGCTCCCGCTCACCACAGATACAGGAAACGCTCCCGCTCACCACAGATACAGGAAACGCTCCCGCTCACCACAGATACAGGAAACGCTCCCGCTCACCACAGATACAGGAAACGCTCCCGCTCACCGCAGATACAGGAAACGTTTCACAGATACAGGAAACGCTCCCGCTCACCACAGATACAGGAAACGCTCCCGCTCACCACAGATACAGGAAACGCTCCCGCGCTCCACAGATACAGGAAACGCTCCCGCGCTCCACAGATACAGGAAACGCTCCACAGATACAGGAAACACTCCCGCTCACCACAGATACAGGAAACGCTCCACAGATACAGGAAACGCTCCCGCTCACCACAGATACAGGAAACGCTCCCGCTCACCACAGATACAGGAAACGCTCCCGCTCACCACAGATACAGGAAACGCTCCCGCTCACCACAGATACAGGAAACGCTCCCGCTCTCCACAGATACAGGAAACGCTCCACAGATACAGGAAACACTCCTGCTCACCACAGATACAGGAAACGCTCCACAGATACAGGAAACACTCCCGCTCACCACAGACACAGGAAACGCTCCACAGACACAGGAAACGCTCCACAGATACAGGAAACGCTCCACAGATACAGGAAACGCTCCACAGATACAGGAAACACTCCACAGATACAAGAAACGCTCCACAGATACAGGAAACACTCCCGCTCACCACAGATACAGGAAACGCTCCACAGATACAGGAAACACTCCTGCTCACCACAGATACAGGAAACGCTCCACAGATACAGGAAACACTCCCGCTCACCACAGACACAGGAAACACTCCACAGATACAGGAAACGCTCCACAGATACAGGAAACGCTCCCGCTCACCACAGATACAGGAAACGCTCCCGCTCACCACAGATACAGGAAACGCTCCCGCTCACCACAGATACAGGAAACGCTCCCGCTCACCACAGATACAGGAAACACTCCACAGATACAGGAAACGCTCCCGCTCACCACAGATACAGGAAACACTCCACAGATACAGGAAACGCTCCCGCTCACCACAGATACAGGAAACGCTCCACAGATACAGGAAACGCTCCACAGATACAGGAAACGCTCCACAGATACAGGAAACGCTCCACAGATACAGGAAACACTCCACAGATACAGGAAACGCTCCACAGATACAGGAAACACTCCCGCTCACCACAGATACAGGAAACGCTCCACAGATACAGGAAACGCTCCACAGATACAGGAAACACTCCTGCTCACCACAGATACAGGAAACGCTCCACAGATACAGGAAACACTCCCGCTCACTACAGACACAGGAAACGCTCCCGCTCACCACAGATACAGGAAACGCTCCCGCTCACCACAGATACAGGAAACGCTCCCGCTCACCACAGATACAGGAAACGCTCCACAGATACAGGAAACACTCCACAGATACAGGAAACGCTCCACAGATACAGGAAACACTCCCGCTCACCACAGATACAGGAAACGCTCCACAGATACAGGAAACGCTCCACAGATACAGGAAACACTCCTGCTCACCACAGATACAGGAAACGCTCCACAGATACAGGAAACACTCCCGCTCACCACAGACACAGGAAACACTCCACAGATACAGGAAACGCTCCACAGATACAGGAAACGCTCCCGCTCACCACAGATACAGGAAACGCTCCCGCTCACCACAGATACAGGAAACGCTCCCGCTCACCACAGATACAGGAAACGCTCCCGCTCACCACAGACACAGGAAACGCTTCACAGAAACAGGAAATGCTCCACAGATACAGGGAACACTCCCGCTCACCACAGACACAGGAAACACTCCTGGTCACCACAGACACAGGAAACACTCACGGTCACCACAGACACAGGAAACGCTCCTGCTTACCACGGACACAGGAAATGCTCCCGCTCGCCACAGATACAGGAAACGCTCCCGCTCACCACAGATACAGGAAACGCTCCCGCTCACCACAGATACAGGAAACGCTCCCGCTCTCCACAGATACAGGAAACGCTCCCGCTCTCCACAGATACAGGAAACGCTCCACAGATACAGGAAACGCTCCACAGATACAGGAAACGCTCACGCTCACCACAGATACAGGAAACGCTCCACAGATACAGGAAATGCTCCCGCTCACCACAGATACAGGAAACGTTTCACAGATACAGGAAACGCTCCCGCTCACCACAGATACAGGAAACGCTCCCGCTCACCACAGATACAGGAAAAGCTCCCGCTCACCACAGATACAGGAAACGCTCCCGCTCACCACAGATACAGGAAACGCTCCCGCTCACCACAGATACAGGAAACGCTCCCGCTCTCCACAGATACAGGAAACGCTCCCGCTCTCCACAGATACAGGAAACGCTCCCGCTCTCCACAGATACAGGAAACGCTCCCGCTCTCCACAGATACAGGAAACGCTCCACAGATACAGGAAACGCTCACGCTCACCACAGATACAGGAAACGCTCCACAGATACAGGAAATGCTCCCGCTCACCACAGATACAGGAAACGTTTCACAGATACAGGAAATGCTCCCGCTCACCACAGATACAGGAAACGCTTCACAGATACAGGAAACGCACCACAGATACAGGAAACGCTCCCGCTCACCACAGATACAGGAAACGCTTCACAGAAACAGGAAATGCTCCACAGATACAGGGAACACTCCCACTCACCACAGACACAGGAAACACTCCTGGTCACCACAGACACAGGAAACACTCACGGTCACCACAGACACAGGAAACGCTCCTGCTTACCACGGACACAGGAAATGCTCCCGCTCGCCACAGATACAGGTAACGATCTCCCTTACGACATACACAGGAAACACTCCCTCTAATGGCGGACACAAAAAACGCTCCAGGTTGCAGGTTCAGTTCTCAATACCAGCAGGAAATGACTGAGGTACCCTTGAGCAAGGCACCTAACCCCCAATTGCTCCACAGGCGCAACAGCAAAAATGGCTGCCCACTGCTGTGTGTTCACTACTCCTAATGTGTGTGCACTAATTTGGATGGGTTAAATGCAGAGGACAAATTCTGAGAAATTAACACACCATGTTAGCCTCTTGACAGAGCCAGCAATGTAAGGAACAGGGTCGGCAGTGTCAATGATGCCGTCTGATGCCAAGTGTGTGTAAACGGTCTGTGTGGTCATGATAAACGCGTACACTCTCACCTTGGTGGCACACGGATGGGCATTTGTGGTTCCTGCAGCCCAGCATTCGACCGCAGCTCATGTCACACGGCGGGCAGTTACCTGGACAACACTGAAAACAAACACACACTATCAGTGGCACAGAGACACAGATGCGTGTGATACAAGTGGCCATGGAGTGCGAATGAGACGCACTCATGTGTGTCAAAAAGATCTCAGTGGAATGTGTGTGTGTGTGTGTGTGTGCTACACAAACCTTTCTCTTGCACTGGTGTCGGTTGCAGGTCCGTGTCTTGTTGCACTTGGACTCACAGAGATATTCTTTATGACAGGGCAAGAGTTTGCTGTACCGACCACAGCGACACGTCTTCTCAACCTCCTGCGCACACACACACACACCCACAGGGCTTTGATTCTGAGAAACTCTTGTTAAATTCCCATCAGTCTTTCTGTGTGAATGAAAAACCAGGGCTGGAATGCCAGAAAATTCCATTCCAGTATAAGAGCCTACCAATGTTACCGGGATCAATCCTGACAGAGGAAAGGAGAAGGATTATTACACAGAAACAAATGCAGAAGACAATGGCTGAGAACTGGAGTGATGCTGAGACAGACGTGCGATGAACCGCCACTTTCATTTACAAGACAATAAAACAAAAAGGAAAGAGCGGATCTTCCTAAAGTGTATATTAAATGTCGCATCGTGATGTCACTGCTCGGCTCTCGGGTCTTTCCACCTTCGCTCTCTCTGTTACTCTGTGGGAAAAAACACTTTGATCACAACCTTCAAGAAAGGGTTAAAGACACCTCGTTAAGATTGTTGACTTGATGTACCTTGTTTTTAGGTCACTCTGGATAAACTCATCTGCTAAATGACTAAATGCTCGTCTTTAAGGGACCGTTCAGGATTTGTTTGAATGAAAGCACCAAAAACACAGGGTGAATGAAAACACTCAGGCATAGCAATATATATCTAAATAATATGGCAGAATGATGTGTTTTCAGTGGTTTGTTTCCAAAATATGGCACGAATGTATTGTTACACCCCTAAAATCATGTAATGCCAGAACAGTGACTGGAACGACATCACTGTGTAAAAGAATCTAGTGAGTGATACAGCTCTGTGTGTGTGTGTGTGTGTGTGTGTGTGTGTGTGTGTGTGTGTGTGTGTGTGTGTGTGTGTGTGTGTGTGTGTGTGTGTGTGTGTTGTACCTGTCGGCAGGTCTCACAGGCTCCTCTGTGGCAGCGCATTGAGCAGGTGTGTAAACCACAGTCCAGTTTCTTCCCGCAGGTGTCTCCACAGGTGGGCACGTCGACCGTACATGGCAACACACTCTCTGAACACACACAGCACTTCATGAGTCCTCCTTAATACACACTGAACCCTGCATGCTTAATGAACATTTAATAACATCACTAACTTGTGTTAATGCGTTAACACATTCAGTTCCATTTGTAAGTAAAGAAACTAAATAACAAGGCCTTTGTGTAATTCTTCTGTTGTGGATGACACTCAGTGTTAATATTTCTCACACGGCATCAAAACAGAACAAAATGTGCAATAATTAATTATTTAAACAACTTTCCCCACAATGTACTGCAGTGCTGTGAAAAATTATGATATCTCATGCAAAGTGTTTTTTGTTTTGTCCCTAAAAACAGAAACAGGCACAGTATGAAGATATAATTTAACAAATGACACTTGTAATGTACATTTTGTCATGATATGTACAGCTTAAACAGAAATGTTGATGTATGAAGCATTATTATATTTGATGTATGTAATGTTATTATTAGCGAACAGCACCATATTTATCACTACATGACGAGTCTAAAACACAAGTATGATCACACCGCTGTGTTCTTCTGTACTTATTTTTTCCACAGCAGACAATTGAATTTTTGCAAAAAATTTTGTTGAAAAAGATTTCAAAATCATTTGTTAAAGGGTTAGTTCACCCAAAAACGAAAATTGTGTCATTTATTACTCTCCCTCATGTTGTTCCACACCCGTAAGACCTTTGTTCATCTTCAGAACACAAATTAAGATATTTTTGATGAAATCCGATGGCTCAGTGAGGCCTGCATAGCCAGCAATGACATTTCCTCTCTCAAGATCCATTAATGTACTAAAAACATATTTAAATCAGGTCATGTGAGTACAGTGGTTCAATATTAATATTATAAAGCCACGAGAATATTTTTGGTGCGCCAAAAAAACCAAAATAACGACTTATATAGTGATGGCCGATTTCAAAACACTGCTTCAGGAAGCTTCGGAGCGTTATGAATCTTTTGTGTCGAATCATGATTCGGATCACGTGTCAAACTGCTGAAATCACGTGACTTTGGCGCTCCGAACCGCTAATTCGACACACTGATTCATAAGGCTCCGAAGCTTCCTGAAGCAGTGTTTTGAAATCGGCAGTATTGTAAGAATTAAATGTAAGTATCTCCCAGCGGCAGCTTCTCCGTGTGTGTGAACTTACTTGTCTTGCCGCAAGAACAGGAGCGATTTCCTGCGCGAGGACATCCTCCACACGCACCGGCGTGACACACGCGCTCACACGTGTGATTCCCACAGGACAGCGGGCGGCCGCACACCTGCACACACGGGACAGCGGTCAGACACGCACCTGCACGCGTCACACACACTCCAGGGGAAGAGAGCTGAACACACCTGTTCACAGTGCCACTCCGGACTGGCACACGGCCGCTCCGCCCGCTGCCGACCGCACGCACACGCCTGCAGACTGACCCTCGGACACGCCGCGCACTCGCCTGCCGGAGACATCTTGTTATGTGTCTGAATAAAACCTGGAATGAGTGGGAGTGTAAGCGTGTGGTACCTGCGTGACAGGGGTTTGCACAGGTGTGCGTTCGGCACGGAAGTGTTCGTCCGCAGATCTGTGTGCAGCTCCAGGCTTTAGCGCTGCAGCGGCGCGGGACACGGGACGACTTCCCACACAGACACGAAACACTCACCATCTGTGGGCAGGGGGGGCACGGACCTGACACACACACACACACACACACACACACACACACACAGACATGAACACGCTACATATACCAACAATGCTTTAAGAACACAATTGTGAGCTAAATGTACAAAACATCAGTGTGTGTGTGTGTGTGTGTGTGTGTACCTGGATGGCACAGCAGCAGGCAGTGATGCCCACATGATGGTTTAAACTCACGACCACACACCTGTCCGCAGGAATGTGGGAGGAGCCAGGGGTCAGGTGCAGGCTCCGCCTCCTTCCCACAGTAGCAGTAATATCGTGTGGGCGTCTGTTGAGGACTGTACTCATACCTGCACTTCGGACTGACCGAGACACAGAGACAGAGCGTTTGCTGATGATACTTGATTGGTCAGAATGCTGCAAGGTGATTGGTCAGATACTCACCATGGCCACGGATGATCTTTTTTGCCAAAATCCTCGTCGGTCACTGAGGACACCAGGAAGATGGAGTCTTTGGCCCATTTCTGAATGCAGTTGATGTGGAAAATACAGTAACAGCCGACGCAACTCCACACCTGAGAGACGGTGAAAAAACCTGTGAGAGTGTGTGTGTGTGTGAGTGTGCGTGTGTGTGTGTGTGTGCGTGCGTGCGTGTGTGTGTGTGTGTGTGTGTGTGTGTGTGTGTGTGTGTGTGCGTGTGTGTGCGTGTGC
This sequence comes from Chanodichthys erythropterus, assembly GCF_024489055.1. Classification (NCBI taxonomy): domain Eukaryota; kingdom Metazoa; phylum Chordata; class Actinopteri; order Cypriniformes; family Xenocyprididae; genus Chanodichthys; species Chanodichthys erythropterus. Next base: position 39,082,629 of record NC_090240.1, read on the forward strand.
GTCTCACGGCCTGTGTCCTCCTGACAGATGCGATGCAGATGAGACATGTGACTGCTCCAGACTGACACACTTCATGTAAATAATGGCGCGTCTGCTCCAGAAGACGGACGTCAGCGTCACCTGAACACACACACATACACTGAAGTGATACTCACTCTTCCTCATCTAATCATCATCATCATCATCATCATCATGGGTCACAGGTCAGCACCTGTGTGAGACGTGTACGGAGACAGAGCCGACTGCAGGATCTTCCCCTTCTTTCCTCCATCTTCACTGACGTCATCCTCATCCTCAGAGGAAGAGCTGTACGGCTCCGTGGCCAATCGCTGAGCGGCTGCTCGGTCGGACTTCCTGATCTCATCGAACCTGGACTGAGACGAGACTGGACAGAGAGAGACGGGTCAGAGAAACTGATGTGTGAACCTCGAGTCCTGCTCCTCAGGAGGTGATGCTACCTTTCACCTCGCTCGTCCCTCTGACCTCCGACCTCACCGCTCCAGGAGGAGGGTGACCTGTGACCTGACCTCTGCCCTGACCCCGACCTCGACCCTGCTGCCTCCAGACTGGATCCATGACGACTCCTACAACAGAGAACAGAAACTGGTACTGGTCCAGATCATCAAAGACGTGCACGAGCACACGATAAACCACCAATGAAACATGGGGTTAAAATCACTGAAGTGAAATTACTGATGAAATCACTGAAATAACTCTAATGACATGGTAAAATCACGGTAAACAAGGTGAAAGCACTGTTTGATGTCAGCTTTCAATAAAAAGCGACTGTTCTTTCTCCGAATCATTTAATAAATCATTGTATAATTATGTGAAAATATGCGCGAAATGTATAGAAAAATAATTTGATTGAAGTAAAGAGTCTCACCGACACGAGTCACTCTGAGAGCGGCTCAGGAATCGGCACGGATGCGGAAGACGTCAGCGCAGCAGAGCATGACGGGAGATGTAGTCCATAACTGTTCACGGTGAGGCGGGAAACGCTCATAAAAACGACAACTCCCATCAGTCTTTCAAAGACACGTCGGCCTTTCACATTAACAGTCCATAAATAAAAAACAAAATAAAAGTGACAAAACACAAACGTCATATAAAAGGGTCTGGTCAGAAATTCTTTATTGAGGAAGTATTTTTATTTTTATTTTACAGCCCATTTGGTTCTCTGATTAAACTTTTAGCTGATATCGCTAGAGCAGCATCATTATTAGTGTTTCTCTCTCTAATACAAATGTTTTGAGTGAAACTACCCAGATGAAAAAAAGTACATTGCTATAATGTACTTAAATTATAGTTTTTTTTTATAAATTAATGTATTACATTTGAACCCATAGTGTACTACAAGGGGTAGAGAAATACATTTTTAAACACAGAGATAGTATATTAAAAGCACATTTTAGTTCATATTTCATGGTGTCTCAAAATAGCACAGTTGAGTACACCTAGATGTTCTTAAGATGATCTTAAGTAGTATTAAAGAAGAATTTTTAGTATATTACGTACAAAATTAGTGCATGAAAATAGTGCACTTTAAGTAGCCTATATTACAGAAGTGTACTTTTTTTCACCTGGGTAGACTATGCTAACAAAAATAATTTATTTCATTCATGAAGGACATGACAGAATACATGACATATTTGTAACATGATATGATCAGTACTAACCACAGATAAAAGCTGTGAAATCAAATCATCTGTACAATATCTTACATTTGCATTTAGCAGTTTTATTCATTCCATGTTGGTTCAAACAAAGACAGTCCAGGATAAACCTGATATGAATCTACGGTTTAATCCAACCCCACAAATCCAGTCCAAACCCACGGTGGACCACAAAATATACAAGGCTTCTTTTCAAAATTCTAAAACTAATTTGTTTATTTGTCAGGTTTATCTGCAGCTTTCATCTTATTCTTTCGCCATCTCAGAGATCTCCACTCCGCTGGAGTCTGTGATCTTCTTTTCTAGTTTAGTGATGCGCCTCTTCAGTTTCCATTGTGCGGCCTCGTGTTCGGCTAACAGGCGGGCGTAGCAAGTCTGGACTTCATCCAGAACGCTGCTGATCTTCACTACCTTTTCCTCCATGTCTTTGGGATCGGGAACTTGCTTGGCCACCTCCAAATCCAGAAGATTGTCCTATGGATAAAAATCATAAAACATACAGTTATGCTGACACTCTACATCAGTGATCCCTAGTAAATCATCAAATGATTTAAATTGAGTTATATTAACAATCCTCATGCTAAATAAACAATAAAACCAGTCCCAGCCTTGTTTCCATCCACCTATTTTTATTGAAATTTTGGGATTTTGCCAAGATGCGCATAAATTCTAAAAATGCACAAAAAAACGTATGAGCTAAACTGAGGCGAATAGATTTTTTATCTGATAAGAAGCCATGCGCATAAACTATAATGGACACCGAATAAATTCCACACAGTGCATCAAAAATGTCATGTGACTTTGTGGGATGGGACAGCATAGCTGGACCAATCACATCACAGCATCTGAAATGTTGTTTTGGTCGCTCTGAAATGCCTGAGCTAAAGTGGTTCGGTAAAATGACTGACTTACATGCCTGCTTTCCCAAACACCCGCTTCTGAACGCAAAATAACATGCCCGTGTTTCATCTACCAAAGACCCACAGTGGCTTCTCCTACTGCAGCATCTTTCATTTTTCTTAGTGATATTTGGCACCAAATTATCAGGAAGTTACAATATTGTTCTCTTTGACTCACTGGATAGAAATGCTACTTCATTTGCAAATGTTTTATGCCATAATCCAATTTTGCACAAGTTCAATTCACAGCTTTGGATGAAAACAGTAGCTGGACACCTGGGGCCGTATTCACAAAACATTTTATCTCATCACCACTAAGAGTTCTCCTAAATAGCAGTAAAAGTTCTTAGTTAAGAGTTTTCTCTTAAAACCTATTCACAAAGCTGCTGAGACCAGCTTGTACTAAGGAAGAGACTGAAGTCTCAAGGTGCCCTAGATCCAGTTTTTAAAAGATGTAATATAAGTCTAAGGTGTCCCCTGAATGTGTCTGTGAAGTTTCAGCTCAAAATACCCCACAGATTTTTTTTACTTATTTTTTTTAACTGCCTATTTTGAAGCATCATTAACTATGCACCGATTAAGCGTGTGCTGCCCCTTTAAATCCTCACGCTCCCCACCCCCCCAAGCTCTTGACTATAAACAGTGCATAAACAAAGTTCTCACAGCTAATATAACCCTCAAATGGATCTTTACCAAGTGTTCGTCATGCATACTGCATGCATGCATCGGATCATGTGAGTATAGTATTTATTTGGATGTTTACATTTGATTCTGAATGAGTTTGATAGTGCTCCGTGGCTAAAGCTAACATTACACACTGTTAGAGAGATTTATAAAGAATGAAGTTGTGTTTATGAATTATACAGACTGCAAGTGTTTAACAATGAAAATAGCGACGGCTCTTGTCTCCGTGAATACAGTAATAAATGATGGTAACTTTAACCACATTTAACAGTACATTAGCAACATGCTAACGAAACATTTAGAAATACAATTTACAAAGTCAAATTCACTAAAAATATCATGATATCATGGATCATGTCAGTTATTATTGCGCCATCTGCCATTTTTCACTGTTGTTCTTGCTTGCTTACCTAGTCTGATGATTCAGCTGTGCACAGATCCAGACGTTAATACTGGCTGCCCTTGTGTAATGCCTTAAACATGTGCTGGCATATGCAAATATTGGGGGAATGCATATTAATGATCCTGACTGTTACGTAACAGTTAGTGTTATGTTGAGATTCGCCTGTTCTTCAGAGGTCGTTTAAACAAATGAGATTTACATAAGAAGGAGGAAACAATGGAGTATGAGACATTTCCATGTACTGAACTATTGTTATTCAACTATGCCGAGATAAATTAATTTTTTTCATTTCAATGGCACCTTTAAGCTAAGAGTAAGGGCGGGGTTGACCTCGTTGCTATGGATTATGCACACAGTGATTGGCTTAATCATAGAAATATTGTAGAATGAGGTGTCATGTTGCCATGCAAATGCCATAAAGGTTTTAAAATGTAGGCTAAGTGTCACTAATTAAACTAGTATATACAGTTAATTGTGGACCACCTCTTTGAAATCTGCATCTCAAGAGAATAAAGAATTCAAGCAACAAATTATGTTTTTGGGAGGAAAACATTCAAACTGTCTTTCTAATCCGCACGAGAAGAGGAATAAATACACAGACGAGAGCCGACTCGAGAACTTTGGGTTTGGGATAAATGTCAAGCTCGGAGCCCTCGATCCCCTTGGACAGCACACCAAATACGCTTATTATATATATATATTATATTACTCTATTCAATCATTTGTAAGTGTGAACTCATGAAAACCACTGCCACAGGTAATCTGACAATATTTATTTATTTGTTAAAGATTTATTTTTGGCGTCTCATCATAGATTTAAATCTAAAAATCAAAATGTATTGCATTTATGAAGAAAAGGTTCAGCACCCAAGGCTCAATCGCTATTGCCTCAATGGTGTTCAGTGTCTTTGGGTGGATTAGGACTGTTTGTGATTTGGTTTTAGTGACTCAGGAGTTTTCTTGACTAACCCTAACGTTTCACAGACTTAGGAGCTACTTTTAGCGCTAAAATGCTTTGTGAAATACTCTTAGAGCAAAATGTAGGTCTCCTAAAATTAGGACTGACACGCCCATTATTTTTAAGAGTTTCTCCTAAATCTGCAATTTAGGAGCTACTTTTAGCCTTAAGATGTTTTGTGAATACAGCCCCTGGTCACCACATTGAAACAGTACTTTGAATCCTTTCAGCGGCTCAATTTTTGTGACATCAACTTAAAATTTGGAACACAACTCGATTAGACATACAGCTTTGATTGCCTAGCAAATTTAGACTCCAAATTATTTCATAAAATATATGTTTTGTATAAAATGGAAAGTGTTTAGTTCAGTACATTTGCAGTAACTTTTTTACATTTTCATTTTTTTAAAAAGTGCTTTCACTTCTGCAATAATATGATTCTTAAAAAAGAAACCAACGTTGAGTTAATTTATTTTTTATTACATTTGTAGTACCAGAGGTATATATCATCTTAGACAGGAGGGCATTTGAATTACTTGGCCTTGGATTCAAAAGGGTTGAGAACTGCTGCTCTACACAGAGATCAATGCATTACTCTGAAAGGGCCTCATACCTTCATCAGGATTTGTCTTCCCTTCTCCTCTAGCATGGCCTTGGCATCTGGATATTCGGTCAGTGCCTCCATCAGGTCATCTTTGGAAAGGCAGAAGAGGTCCGAATAGCCAATGCTGCGGATGTTGGCGGTTCTGCGATTCCCTGCCCTACTGCCCTTGATGTTGAGGATGCTGATCTCTCCGAAGTAACTGCCGTCACTTAGCACCACAAACTGTGTGATGCCATCATCGGCCACCACCGCCAGTTTCCCTTCTTTAATGATGTACATCTCACGGCCGATATCACCCTTCTTGCAGATGTAGTCTCCAGGGCTGTAGACCTGCGGCTGAAGCTTCAGCACCAGCTCCACCAGCAGCCCGGCCTCGCAGTCTGCGAAGATCCGCACCTTCTTCAGAGTGTCCAGGTGGACGTTTATAGCGATCTCTGCCCTCAGCTTGTCCGGCAGGTATTTCAGAACTTCTTTCTCATCTACTGCTTTCTTGTTGGTCCACAAGTAATCAAACCATTTAATGACCCGTTTCTCTAGGTCTTTGGTGACCTTTCTGAAGGTCATGTACTGCTTAATAGCATCGATGCGAGCCTGGAAATCTGCTCGTGCCGCGTTTGCGTTCGTGATCATTGAACCGACATTACCGACAATGGTGGCAAAAATCAACACGCCCACCAGTAAGTCTGTTACCGCAAAGAAGTGCTCAGAGTTCTGTACGGGTGGTGGAGTTTCACCAATGGTGGTGAGGGTCAGGGTGGACCAGTACATGCTGTACGCGTATTTTCTCACCAACTGGCCAAACTCTGGGTCTGTGGGATCCGGGTACACAAACTCATCCGTTCCGAAGCCAATGGCCTTGGAGAACGAGTAATACATGCAGGCGTTCCAGTGGATGATGATCACGATGTACATGACGAGGTTGGAGATTCGGAACAGATTTGGAAAGTTAGTCCGTGTTTCAGTGCGCTGGAAAAACTCGAACAAGCGATTGATCCTCAGTAGCTTGTTCATGCGAATCTCTGGGTAGTTCAGCCCAAAGTAAAAGTAGAAGATGTCAGTGGGAACCATGGAGGCCAGGTCCAGTTTGAACTGGAGGCTCTTCATGTAGCGATCGCGAAGCTTCTTCTCATCTTTCACCAAGAGACCCTGCTCCAGATAACCTGAAAAAACAAACAAAGATTTCAACACGCTCAGCATTCATTAAGGACATGTCTCATAATGGAGCTGGAACTCACCTGTCCTGGTCCTGAACACCATGTCACACAGATACACCACATCAGATAAGAAATCCAAAATGAACCAGTAAATCAAGAAGTCCTCCTGCAATTCCTCAAAACAAGCTCTGAGAGAGAGACAGACAGAGAGAGAGAGTCAAGCTGAGATCCACATCTTCCTGAAAAAGTAGTTCAAGATCCTGCTACAGAACTAAACAGACTCAAATTCTATATTGTAGGGCAGGGATGGGCAATTTCAGTCCTGGAGGGCCGCTGTCCTGAAGAGTTTAGCTCTAACCCTCATCAAACACACCTGGACAAGCTAATCAATGTCTTCAGGAATACTAGAAAGCTGAACTCTGCAGGACCGAAGCTGCCAATCCCTTTTGTAATGGTCTGTTTCAGTGTAAGTTTTGCATCACATGAGGAACCACTTATGTGTTGAGTTTTGGTCATTCAAGTTCACCACAATCTTGCTAAAATCATTCAGATTTCTCAGATGACCTACTCCCTCCAAATTCAGTGTATAATCCTCTTGGATCACTAAGTAATCAATCCCTTAGCTGGTGCCCTGAAGGAAACGAAGGGAGGCTCCATCTGATACGCACACTCACGATAAGAGCTCTATTATCATTTGGAAAAAATGTATGTACCAGTTATCAATGTAAAGCTGCTTTGACACTATAGCACTATATAAATAAAGGTGACTTGACTTGACTTGACTACCTTGTATGACCAAAACTCACTACAATCGCTAAGACCAGAGTGTTGTTTTGAGACGTATTGCTCCTTATCTGTGATATGACAGAAAGATCAGGCACCTTGCTATGATGAGGACCCAATTATACATCACAGGACATGTGATCACAAACAGCCAGTGGTAGTACGTGTTTCCCGCTGGATCCACGACTTCAACCTCCTTTGGTCTGGAACAAAACATTGTGGAATATTTAGATGCAGAACAGCACACAGTATCTGTATCACCAGACACACATCCCATCTTCTATAGAGCACATTAGTGATCATCCACTTTATCAGCGGCGCCGGTTCCGGAAGTATTTTTTCCATTCATTTCTCCCATTGGGTTTTCAAAAAAGTCTTTGTTAAAGCATTATAAGCCATGAGAAAAAACCAACCAGCTACGAGGAGAATCACAACACTAAAGCAAAAACGAAGCAAAAAAGGTACAAGACTGTGAACTTAAAGGATTAGTCCACTTTTAAATAAACTTTTCCTGATAATTTACTCACCCCCATGTCATCCAAGATGTCTTTCTTTCTTCAGTCGAAAAGAAATTAAAGTTTTTGATGAAAACATTTTTCTCCATATAGTGGACTTCAATGGGCACCAAATGGTTGAAGGTCAAAATTAGTTTCAGTGCAGCTTCAAATTGTTCTACATGATCCCAGATGAGGAATAAGGGTCTTATCCAGTGAAACCATTGCTCATTTTCTAAAAAAAATTAAAATTTTATACATTTTAACCAGAAATGCCATTTTTATATGCAATATGCTAGTTCAATAGTATATAACAATTAGTTCAAACTTTGACCTGTGGAGGGCAGTAATACACTAGCAGTATCTACACTGCTGGAATTGAGGAGAAGAAGAAGAGAACATGAGCATTTCTGGTAAAAACTATAAATTTTCAATTTTTTTTTTAGAAAATGAGTGATGGTTTCTCTAGATAAGACCCTTATTTCTCATCTGGGATTGTGCTGAACAATTTGAAGCTGCAGTAAATTTTGACCTTCAACAGTTTGGTGTCCATTGAAGTCCACTATATGGGGTTGAGTAAATTATCAGGAAAAGTTTATTTAAAAGTGGACTTATCCTTTAATGGCTTTATTACAGTTTTTTACAGACGCTAGGACACATTTCTCAATTCTTAGGTCATTTTTGCAAAACTCTTTACACAGTGAGCAAAACAGAAGTCTATGTGGGCTAAACTGAGGATCATTTATCATTGCTTTGGCACAAAATGCATTCAATGACTTCATCTCTCAAATTTCATGAATTCTTTTCTCACTCAGACACAACAACTGCCAAAACTCTTTGTCCGTACAGGCCAATTTGCACATGCTTACATACTGTTTTCAAAACTGTTAAAATTATGTTCAAAACAATAACACCATACAAAACTGAATAAGAGCAATTTGCTACATTCCTACAGTAATATTTTAATGAAATATATTTTAAATCTTAAAATTAAATGCTATGAAAACAATTGAATTGTATCTGTATCAGTGGATGGTGTATACAAATTCGTGTATTTTGGAATTACTCAGTGCAAAAAAATAAAAATAAATAAACAACATAAAATATTGGTGAATTCTGCATCACGTCTGATTCATTCCAGTAACATATATTGCAGTGAATTATAAACAGAGATATGTCCTTGTTTTACACAAGAAAACATTGTATAATGCTACATGTTGTTAGTGTTTTTTAGGTCATTGTTTTGTGGGTGACAAAGTGTGTTTGTCGGCTGTCAACCTTTGCTAGTGTTCTGGAGTTGATTTGAGACCTGAATGAAGTGTTTTGGTAGTTGTAGTGCATTTTGAATGTGAAATGAACTGCTTTGCCAAGATGAAAGTTGGTTAGGAGAACTGTGTGAAGAGTTTTGCTAAAGTGACCTTAGTATTGAGAAATGTGTCCTAGCGTCTGTAAAAAACTGTAATTATTTTTTGCAAAATATGCATATATATATATATATATATATATATATATATATATATATATATATATATATATATATATATATATATATATATATACAGTACAGTCCAAAAGTTTGGAACCACTAAGATTTTTAATGTTTTTAAAAGTTTCGTCTGCTCACCAAGTCTACATTTATTTAATTAAAAATACAGTAAAAACAGTAATATTGTGAAATATTATTACAATTTAAAATAACTGCTTTCTATTTGAATATATTTGACAAAGTAATTTATTCCTGTGATCAAAGCTGAATTACTTCAGTGTCACATGATCCTTCAGAAATCATTCTAATATGCTGATCTGCTGCTCAAGAAACATTTAATGTGTACAACTGTACAAAATATTTGTGTACAATATTTTTTTTCAGGATTATTTGATGAATAGAAAGTTCAAAAGAACAGTGTTTATCTGAAATCTAATCTTTTGTAACATTATAAATGTCTTTACTGCCACTTTTGATTGATTTAATGCATCCTTGCTGAATAAAAGTATTAATTTCTTTAATTTTTTTTCAAAAAAATAAAAATAAAAATTCTTACTGACCCCAAACTTTTAAACGGTAGTGTATAATGCTACAGAAGCTTTGTATTTCAGATAAATGCTGTTCTTTTGAACTTTCTATTCATCAAGAAATCCTGAAAAAAAGTACACAACTGTTTTCAACATTGAAAATAATCATAAATGTTTATTGAGCAGCAAATCAGCATATTAGAATGATTTCTGAAGGATCATGTGACACTGAAGACTGGAGTAATGATGCTGAAAATTCAGCTTTGATCACAGGAATAAATTACTTTGTCAAATATATTTAAATAGTACACAGTTATTTTAAATTGTAATAATATTTCACAATATTACTGTTTTTTACTGTATTTTTAATTAAATAAATGTAGCCTTGGTGAGCAGACGAAACTTCTTTTAAAAACGTTAAAAATCTTAGTGGTTCCAAACTTTTGGAATGTACTGTATATATATATATATATATATATATATATATATATATATATATATATATATATATATATATATATATACATTTAGCTTTTTGCCGACTCTGATTAATGGGATCTTATGTACAGCATCATGGGTAATGTAGTTTTTCATCATGTATTCCACTGTTAAACATGATTATTTAGAAAAATAAGTTGAAATATAGCAGGCTGACAACTTCAGCAGAAGCAAATAGTATCAATTAACAACCTCATAGCTCACAGTAAAGTCTGTCTATATAGGTTTTTAAGCTATCATTGAAAATCAATTTCTCTATGGAGAAAATGAATGGAGTTTTTTGCTTCAGGAACCCTACTGTTTTACTCTGTTGTTGAAACAAACGTCATTCTGTTCGGTGCTGCTCTAGTTGCACAGAAATTACATGCTTCAATTAAAGGTGCAGTTAGCGATTTCTGAGAAACCAAACGAAAACAAACACGCCCCTACCCAAAATGATCACACCTCTATCTTGATAGCCCCACCTCCAAATTCACAAACACCCTATGCAACACATCCTATGCACCTCCCCCCTAATGATTGTATACACGCCCCTTACTGCTGATTGGTTCAATTGTGTTTTGGTGCTCTGTCCGATCCACTTTTTAATAGTGTTTCTCAGAAATTGCTTACCGCACCTTTAACAGTAACAAAGACACAAAGATGCAGGAATGACTGACTGTAGATGAACCTACTTCTCTTTCTCCTTTTCTTTCTCTTTTTCTTTCTCCTTTTCTTTTTCTTTCTCTTTCTCTTTGTCTTTCTCTTTCTCATCTTTTTCTTTTTTCTTTTCCTTTTTTTCTTTCTTCTCTTTTTTCCTGGAATAACACACACATACACACATATTAGATCATCATATGGGACTGAGAATGAAACAAATATTTAAAAAGCATCATCTTACTCTTTCTTCTCCTGTTTTTCTTTCTTTTTCTTCTTTTTTTCCTCTCTGTGAATATAAAGACAAATACAGATTAAAGGGGTTGAAAGCACCTTGCACGTGTTACAACTGAAATATGTAGTGATATGAAATATGTGTGTGTGTGTGAGTTTGTTTATATTACATTATGGGGACCAAATGCCAGCCACCGGTCCCCACAATGTAAATTAATTAATAAAAATACTAAATGATGTTTTTGTGAGAAAATAAAGGTGTGCACAGTTTCCTTTGATGGTTAGGTTTAGGGTTAGGGGTAGGGTAGGGGGATAGAAAGTACGGTTTGTACAGTATAAAATGCATTGTGGCCTATGGAAAGTCCCCACAATTCATAAATACAAATGTGTGTGTGTGTGTGTGTGTTTGAGAGAGAGAGTGTGTGAACTCACTCTTCATTGTTATTGTTGGTGTTGGTGTTGAAGTGAGTTCCAGCATCTGTTTGCTTTTTTTCTCTTTGGAAAAAAAAAAATTAAATCAAATCAATAACCATGAACTTGTCAATCATTAACCAACCACTGATTTCTATCTGAGATAATCCAATTATCTGTCACCCATAATGCATCACTCACATAATGTCCTCTGTGTCCATGGTAACCTGCTCCACCCCCTCTACGAGAAATCTGGGCGGGACCAGAGGCCTCACTCGTGCAGACATGGCAGCTGATTGGTCAAGCCACCTGCCCGTCACACACTTTTGCAGCAAAGAACAACATTTCACATTTATAAACTGTGCAGAGATAGTTTAAAACAACTGAGATTTAGATTAATTTCCATATTATTCACTATCATAAAGTAGTTGCATTAAATGTGTCGTGTAATTTCATAAATCTTGCAAAAAGCCAAATAAACTCGACTGAGGAATGTTATTTCACTTTAATAATGCTTTAAGTGTTAAAAAGAATTTAGACAATATGAAACACTGGATTTCTGTTATGCTGAAACTGTTACAATAAAAAATAAGTGTGTCATAAATACAAACAACTCAGTGATAGTGAAGCCGTTACTTTCCTTTACTTTTTAATTGAAAGGACAAAAATAAAGTGTAACTGAGTCGGTAAAGTGTAACGACTCACCTGACTGCCTTCACACACCTGAGCACGGCACTGATGTCATCATCACAGGTACGCCAACAAACACATGAACTCATTCTCTCTCACACACTTTCTCTGTTGAAAGGCAGAACATTTGTAAAAAAAAAAATCCTGAATGGTGTTAATTTTGTTCAGTATTCCCAAACGATCTCAGACCACGAAAGGATTTCAAACAGGCACAGTAGGATTTAGGATTACACAGGATAGTCACTGGGTCACTCTCTCTCTCTCTCTCTCTCTCTCTCTCTCACACACACACACATACACACACACACACAGATATGAACACGCTACATATACCAACAATGATTTATGAACACAATTGTGATCTAAATGTACAAAACATCAGTGTGTGTGTGTGTGTGTGTGTGTGTGTGTGTGTGAGTGAGTGTGTGTGAGTGATGTGTGTGAGTGTTTGTGTGAGTTAACCCAACAGTCTGAGTGGACATCCATGACATGCATAGTCCCTCAAGGTTCAATACTTGCAACTTTCAACCTATATATGCTGCCACTGAGCCAAATAATGAGAATGAACCAAATTGCATATCACAGCTATGCAGATGACACACAGATTTACCATATGAGATTTACCTAGCGCTATCACCTAACGACTACAGCCCCATTGACTCCCTGTGCCAATGCATTGATGAAATTAAAAATTGGATTGGATAGACAACAACAACAACAACAAAAACAATAAAAAACTCCCTGAAACTTCCTAGCTCTTCCATCCAGACAGCAAATTTCTCTGGTTTTACTGTTATTTCTATTCCTTATGTTCTATTTTTTTATTCCTCTTTATGTAAAGCACTTTGAATTACCAATGTGCTATACAAATAAAATTGCCTTGAGTGTGTGTGTGTGTGTGTGTGTGTGTGTGTGTGTGTGTGTGTGTGTGTGTGTGTGTGTCTCACAGCCTATGAGATGGGCCTCACGGTACATAACTGTTCATGGTGAGGCGGGAAATGCTCATAACAAACTACAACTCCCATCAGTCATTCAAAGACACGTCGGCCTTTCACATTAACTGTACGTCATTAGTAAGAGAAATAAAAAACAAAATAAAAGTGACAAAACACAAACGTCATATAAAAGGGTCTGGTCAGAAATTCTTTATTGAGGAAGTATTTTTATTTTTATTTTACAGCCCATTTGGTTGTCTGATTAAACTTTTAGCTGATATCGCTAGAGCAGGATGTTTATTAGTGTTTCTCTCTAAATACAAATGTTTTGAGTGAAACTACCCAGATGAAAAAAAGTACATTGCTATAATGTACTTAAAGTGCTCTATTTTCGTGCACTAATTTTGTAAAAATTCTTCTTTAGTACTTGTTAAGATCATCTTAAGAACATCTAAGTGTACTCAACTGTGTTTAAAAAATGTATTTAGCTACCCCTTGTAGTACACTATGGGTTCAAATGTAATATAAGTAGTATCTAAATACATTTTTAAACACAGAGATAGTATATTAAAAGCACTTTTCAGTTCATATTTCATGGTGTCTCAAAATAGCACAGTTGAGTACACTTAGATATTCTTAAGATGATCTTAAGTAGTATTAAAGAAGAATTTTTTGTATATTACGTACAAAATTAGTGCATGAAAATAGAGCACTTTAAGTATATTACAGAAGTGTACTTTTTTTCACCTGGGTAGACTATGCTAACAAAAATAATTTATTTCATTCATGAAGGACATGACAGAATACATGACATATTTGTAACATGATATGATCAGTACTAACCACAGATAAAAGCTGTGAAATCAAATCATCTGTACAATATCTTACATTTGCATTTAGCAGATTTATTCATTCCATGTTGGTTCAAACAAAGACAGTCCAGGATAAACCTGATATGAATCTACGGTTTAATCCAACCCCACAAATCCAGTCCAAACCCACGGTGGACCACAAAATATACAAGGCTTCTTTTCAAAATTCTAAAACTAATTTGTTTATTTGTCAGGTTTATCTGCAGCTTTCATCTTATTCTTTCGCCATCTCAGAGATCTCCACTCCGCTGGAGTCTGTGATCTTCTTTTCTAGTTTAGTGATGCGCCTCTTCAGTTTCCCTTGTGTGGTCTCGTGTTCGGCTAACAGGTGGGCATAGCGAGTCTGGAATTCATCCAGAACGCTGATGATCTTCACCACCTTTTCCTCCATGTCTTTGGGATCGGGACCTTGCTTGGCCACCTCCAAATCCAGAAGATTGTCCTATGGATAAAAATCATAAAACATACAGTTATGCTGACACTCTACATCAGTGATCCCTAGTAAATCATCAAATGATTTAAATTGAGTTATATTAACAATCTTCATGCTAAATAAACAATAAAACCAGTCCCAGCCTTGTTTCCATCCACCTATTTTTATTGAAATTTTGGGATTTTGCCAAGATGCGCATAAATTCTAAAAATGCACAAAAAAACGTATGCGTTAAACTGAGGCGAATAGATTTTTTATCTGATAAGAAGCCATGCGCATAAACTATAATGGACACCGAATAAATTCCACACAGTGCATCAAAAATGTCATGTGACTTTATGGGATGGGACAGCATAGCTGGACCAATCACATCACAGCATCTGAAATGTTGTTTTGGTCGCTCTGAAATGCCTGAGCTAAAGTGGTTCGGTAAAATGACTGACTTACATGCCTGCTTTCCCAAACACCCGCTTCTGAACGCAAAATAACATGCCCGTGTTTCATCTGCCAAAGACCCACAGTGGCTTCTCCTACTGCAGCATCTTTCATTTTTCTTAGTGATATTTGGCACCAAATTATCAGGAAGTTACAATATTGTTCTCTTTGACTCACTGAATAGAAATGCTACTTCATTTGCAAATGTTTTATGCCATAATCCAATTTTGCACAAGTTCAATTCACAGCTTTGGATGGAAACAGTAGCTGGACACCTGGGGCCGTATTCACAAAACATTTTATCTCATCACCACTAAGAGTTCTCCTAAATAGCAGTAAAAGTTCTTAGTTAAGAGTTTTCTCTTAAAACCTATTCACAAAGCTGCTGAGACCAGCTTGTACTAAGGAAGAGACTTAAGTCTTAAGGTGTGTTCGACATCGGCTGCGGCTGGATGTATCCGATCAGCGAGATTAGCCGCGTGCAGGCGGGGAAGAGCTGAAAACGGAGACGTGAAGTCGGACACTTTCTGCTTCCCGTAGTGACGCTTGCACTGCGTTTGCATCGGTTTGCATACTTTATCACAGCTGAAGTGAAATAAATGCAATATTTGACTAATACACTGATGTTTCAGAGACCTTTTCATTCAAAACTTTATGTACTGCTAACAGCTTTTTACAAGAATAAAGTTCAACATAAGCATATGTTATTTAAATAATGTAGTGGTTTATTTTGATAAACATGACACAATACAACATTGCGACTACATGAAAAGAGCTTTAACTGTTATAAAAACACAGATTTTTGAGCTTTAGTGGAGCTGAAGGCATGACAATAAACACAAAACACACGTGATCGTTGTCATGCGATGAATCCGGCCAATCGTGAAACAGCTGTGTCGTCATCAGCGCTCGTGCAGCTCCTCTTGAGAAACTGCGCTGGCTAACTCAGGCAGCTGATTTTGAATCGCTCTCGCGGTACTTTAAAGCCATACGTCACAGTCACTGTTACGGATGCTGGTGCAGAGAGACGAGGCAGATACGGATTTCCACAATACATATAGATCTTTACTTAAACAAGGCAGGAACACCAACATACAACGTTAACACAACAGAGAACGGACCAGGAGTGAAAGGAGTGAGTGCCATATAAAGGGAGTGCTAACAATAGAGTCCAGGTGCAGGTGATGAGTGCTGATGAGGAGCAGACGAGGGAAGTGAGTGCAGGTGTGGAGAACAGGAGGATGATGGGAAATGGAGTCCAGGGGAACAAGGGATCCGTGACAGTACCTCCCCCTCCCGGTAGGCGCGTCCTCGCGCCGTAGATGTAACAACCGGGAGGGGGGCCGGCGCCCTGGAGACCTCAAACCGGAGCAGGGGGAGGAGTAGACTGGAGTGGAGGTCTCCAGGGCAGGCTCAAAAACCATGGCGGGTCAGGAGCCGTGGGCAGCCATGGCGGGTCAGGAGCCGTGGGCAGCCATGGCGGGTCAGGAGCCGTGGGCAGCCATGGCGGGTCAGGGGTCCTGGGCTGCCGAGAAGCCATGGAGTCCAGGCAACGCTGAAGGTCCGTCGGACCATGGCGACACCGGCGGTTCCGCCGACCGAGGTGTAGGCAGGGCTCCAGAAGGCCGCAGCGGAGGCAGGGAGAACACTCAACAAAGGGAGAACAGGAGGGAGTGAAGAAGCCAACAGAACTGAGGGACAGAGGGACGGAGTGAATACGGAGGAGTGAAGTCCTGAGGTGAGGGCAGGCTGATGGACGACCAATGTTTGACCGGAGGAAGGATGGAGACTGGTGAAGCTGGTGGACTGATGGGCCATGGTGGAGACGAGGGAGGTTGGAGCCAAGGTGGAGGTAATGGGACCGAGGGCCGAGGTGGAGTACTGGATGAAGGGGCTAGAGGTGGAGGTGACATGTCGAGACAAATGAGAGGAGGTGGGAGAGGGAGGCAGGGAGGGAAAACAGTCTTTGAGCTGGAGACTTTTATAATAAAGTTCATAATATGAGCAGCTGGCTCGGCGGCGGCGGCTGGAGCGGCAGGCTCGGCGGCGGCGGCTGGAGCGGCAGGCTCGGCGGCGGCGGCTGGAGCAGAGGGCTCGTAGGCGGCGGCTGGAGCAGAGGGCTCGTTCATCCCCTCAAATATAATTAAAATCCCCACAGGCACTGGAGCTGGCTCTGTGGGGACTGGAGCGGGCTCTGGAGAGACTGGAGCGGGCTCTGGAGAGACTGGAGCGGGCTCTGGAGAGACTGGAGCGGGCTCTGGAGAGACTGGAGCGGGCTCTGGAGAGACTGGAGCGGGCTCTGGAGACACTGGCCCGCAGGAGACTGGAGAGACTGGCCCGCAGGAGACTGGAGAGACTGGCCCGCAGGAGACTGGAGAGACTGGCCCGCAGGAGACTGGAGAGACTGGCTCGCAGGAGACTGGAGAGACTGGCTCGCAGGAGACTGGAGAGACTGGCTCGCAGGAGACTGGAGAGACTGGCTCGCAGGAGACTGGAGAGACTGGCTCGCAGGAGACTGGAGAGACTGGCTCGCAGGAGACTGGAGAGACTGGCTCGAAGGAGACTGGAGAGCGCTCGCCCTTCTTCCTCTTCCTCCTCTTAGGTTTACCGGACCCAGCGGAGATTTGTGGGCCCGGCAGGACACAGGGGGAACCTTCGCTGGAGGGGTATGCGGAGGAGGACGGAGGCTGACTGACTGGCACGGCCAACCGTGTTTCTGGATGGCCTGGAGACAAACACACATCCTGAACCTGTTCCACGAAAAATTTGGACTTATTCAAAAACAAAATTAAATTGATAGTTTCGCTTAAGGAGAGACGAAAATCAGGTTCGTTTAAACGGACAGTGTTGTCGTCCAGACCATCCAGAAACAGGGCAATCAAACGTGCTTCAGGCCAGTCAGACAAAAAAGCAAGCTCAGCGAACTCCTCCACATACCTCTCCAGCGAACGACCCACCTGTAAGAGTCCAATGAGCCGCTCACCAGCTGTCCAGGATGAGAGAGGCATGGGAGAAGTTGGAGCCCGGGGGAAGAAGGAAGCTTCCATCTTTTTTCTTTTTTTTTTTTCTCTGTGGAAAATCCGGTAGTTTAATGGTCCGTTCTTCTGTTACGGATGCTGGTGCAGAGAGACGAGGCAGATACGGATTTCCACAATACATATAGATCTTTACTTAAACAAGGCAGGAACACCAACATACAACGTTAACACAACAGAGAACGGACCAGGAGTGAAAGGAGTGAGTGCCATATAAAGGGAGTGCTAACAATAGAGTCCAGGTGCAGGTGATGAGTGCTGATGAGGAGCAGACGAGGGAAGTGAGTGCAGGTGTGGAGAACAGGAGGATGATGGGAAATGGAGTCCAGGGGAACAAGGGATCCGTGACAGTCACATGACGTCAGCGCTGTCTCATTTCTTACCGGCATGCACTGCTTCAAGTCAGCCGCCGATCGGTCTTTGCGGCACTGCATCAAGTCGAACAAGCCTTTAAGCTAAGAGTAAGGGGGGGGTTGAGCTCGTTGCTATGGATTATGCACACAGTGATTGGCTGATGGGGGAGGAGTCAGCGATTTAATCATAGAAATATTGTAGAATGAGGTATCATGTTGCCATATTAAAATAAAGGTTTTAAAATGTAGGTGTCACATGTCTGGTGTTTCTGTTTGCCCTGTGACCTAGTTTCTGCCTGTCAGTTAATTATGTAATTAGTTTCCACCTGTGTTCATTATCACCCTCATTAGTTCCTTTGTTTGAGTTGTGTATATATACCCTGTGTCTTCCACCCATTCCTTGTCCGTCCTTCTTGTTGTCAGATGTCTATATTTTGTTTTCGTGATTAAACTCTACTCATTATATACTCTGTCGTCATTGTGCCTTTTGATACACACTGATTGTAACAGTAGGCTAAGTAGTGATGTCCAAATGAAGCAACGAATCAGTATTGAACCACTTCATCAATTGTTTTGAAAATGGGTTCATTCATTCAAAGCTTCGTTTCAGTGACATCTAGTGGCGAAATTGTAGATAGCAATATAATGTCTGTATAAGTATAACTAGGGTTTGTGTGAATGATGTAAATAAACCAGCCACAAAATAAATAAGCCAGGTGCAGTAGGATAACCAAGGTATAATAAAGCACCTTATTAGGAGGACTGATCAGATAAAAATGTTCCCACATTGGAGAACAGGTTCTCTTCCTAGCTGGCTCCATGATGATGATCAAACAATGCAGTGATAATAACAACTATGCAAACTCCTAATACAACAAACCCACATCTTGTGCATCATTTTGGGTGTCTATATAGTCCTATTACGCACCTAAAAAGCTGCTGAAGCGTGCGCGCAGCAAAGTCTCGCGTCATGAAGCCTCTCGCGATGCGAAGCAGTATCGACTGGTCTGAACCACTCGCGTGATTCACTTAGAGAACTGAAGCAGTTGCTGCTTCGGACGTCATCGGTCACGTGTGTTTTTCCGCACCAAAACAAGCTCCGAAGCAGTAGTTCAAAAAAAATGCTGCTCCGAGTTCGAAGCTTCTGTCGGAGCATCGGTGTCAGACGGTCATCACTAAGGCTAAGTGTCACTAATTAAACTAGTATATACAGTTAATTGTGGACCGCCTCTTCAAAATCTGCATCTCAAGAGAATAAAGATTTCAAGTGACAAATTATGTTTTTGGGAGGAAAACATTCAAACGGTCTTTCTAATCAGCTCAATACACAAATGAGAGCCGACTCGCCTATAGTTACTCCACCACCCTGTCCCTCCACCCAGCTTAGATTTTCTAGTAGGGCTGCACGATACATCGCATGATATTGTCACATGCATTTCGTCAGTAAAGCCGGTTCCCTGATTACCGCTAAATCACCATCACCTGCTTTCAAATGGAGCGGCATTTAATAGACAGAGCTGTAGTTCACTGACAAACCATGCAATATTGCGTTCATATCGCAGATGAATCTCCTTCGATAACGAATGCGATATTGCGTGGCTTCTCAGTGATCTACGGCTCTGTCTATTAAATGCCGCTCCATTTGAAAGCAGGTGATGGTGATTTAGCGGTACTCAGGGAACCGGCTTTACTGACGAAATGCATGTGACAATCTCATGCGATATATCGTGCAGCCCTATTTTCTAGCAAATTTAGACTCCAAATTATTTCATAAAATATATGTTTTGTATAAAATGGAAAGTGTTTAGTTCACTACATTTGCAGTAACTTTTTTACACTTTCATTTTTTTTAAAAAGTGCTTTCACTTCTGCAATAATATGATTCTTAAAAAAGAAACCAACGTTGAGTTAATTTATTTTTTATTACATTTGTAGTACCAGAGGTATATATCATCTTAGACAGGAGGGAATTTGAATTACTTGGCCTTGGATTCAAAAGGGTTGAGAACTGCTGCTCTACACAGAGATCAATGCATTACTCTGAAAGGGCCTCATACCTTCATCAGGATTTGTCTTCCCTTCTCCTCTAGCATGGCCTTGGCATCTGGATACTCGGTCAGTGCCTCCATCAGGTCATCTTTGGAAAGGCAGAAGAGGTCCGAATAGCCAATGCTGCGGATGTTGGCGGTTCTGCGATTCCCTGCCCTACTGCCCTTGATGTTGAGGATGCTGATCTCTCCGAAGTAACTGCCGTCACTTAGCACCACAAACTGTGTGATGCCATCATCGGCCACCACCGCCAGTTTCCCTTCTTTAATGATGTACATCTCACGGCCGATATCACCCTTCTTGCAGATGTAGTCTCCAGGGCTGTAGACCTGCGGCTGAAGCTTCAGCACCAGCTCCACCAGCAGCCCGGCCTCGCAGTCTGCGAAGATCCGCACCTTCTTCAGAGTGTCCAGGTGGACGCTTATAGCGATCTCTGCCCTCAGCTTGCCTGGCAGGTAATTCAGAACTTCTCTCTCATCTACTGCTTTCTTGTTGGTCCACAAGTAATCAAACCATTTAATGACCCGTTTCTCTAGGTCTTTGGTGACCTTTCGAAAGCTCATGTACTGCTTAATAGCATCGATGCGAGCCTGGAAATCTGCTCGTGCCGCGTTTGCGTTCGTGATCATTGAACCGACATTACCGACAATGGTGGCAAAAATCAACACGCCCACCAGGAAGTCTGTTACCACAAAGAAGTACTCAGAGTTCTTGACGGGTGGTGGAGTTTCACCAATGGTGGTGAGGGTCAGGGTGGACCAGTACATGCTGTACGCGTATTTTCTCACCAACCGGCCATACTCTGGATCTGTAATATCCGGGTACACGAACCTATCCGCTCCAAAACCAATGGCCTTGGAGAACGAGTAATACATGCAGGCGTTCCAGTGGATGATGATCACGATGTACATGACGAGGTTGGAGATTCGGAACAGATTTGGAAAGTTAGTCCGTGTTTCAGTGCGCTGGAAAAACTCGAACAAGCGATTGATCCTCAGTAGCTTGTTCATGCGAATCTCTGGGTAGTTCAGCCCAAAGTAAAAGTAGAAGACGTCAGTGGGAACCATGGAGGCCAGGTCCAGTTTGAACTGGAGGCTCTTCATGTAGCGATCGCGAAGCTTCTTCTCATCTTTCACCAAGAGACCCTGCTCCAGATAACCTGAAAAAACAAACAAAGATTTCAACACGCTCAGCATTCATTAAGGACATGTCTCATAATGGAGCTGGAACTCACCTGTCCTGGTCCTGAACACCATGTCACACAGATACACCACATCAGATAAGAAATCCAAAATGAACCAGTAAATCAAGAAGTCCTCCTGCAATTCCTCAAAACAAGCTCTGAGAGAGAGACAGACAGAGAGAGAGAGTCAAGCTGAGATCCACATCTTCCTGAAAAAGTAGTTCAAGATCCTGCTACAGAATTAAACAGACTCAAAGTCTATATTGTAGGGCAGGGATGAGCAATTTCAGTCCTGGAGGGCCGCTGTCCTGAAGAGTTTAGCTCTAACCCTCATCGAACACACCTGGACAAGCTAATCAATGTCTTCAGGAATACTAGAAAGCTACCGGCAGGTGAGTTTTGATCAGGGTTGGAGCTGAACTCTGCAGGACTGAAGCTGCCCATCCTTTTTTTAAGGGTCTGTTTTTCAGTATAAGTTTTGCATCACACGGGGAACCACTTATGTGTTGAGTTTTGGACATTCAAGTTCACCACAATCTTGCTTAAATTTTTTGTATGACCTTGTATGACCAAAACTCAATACAATTGCTAAGACCAGAGTGTTGTTTTGAGACGTATTGCTCCTTATCTGTGATATGACAGAAAGATCAGATACCTTGCTATGATGAGGATCCAATTATACATCACAGGACATGTGATCACAAACAGCCAGTGGTAGTACGTGTTTCCTGCTGGATCCACGACTTCAATCTCCTTTGGTCTGGAACAAAACATTGTGGAATATTTAGATGCAGAACAGCACACAGTATCTGTATCACCAGACACACATCCCATCTTCTATAGAGCACATTAGTGATCGTCCACTTTATCAGCGGCGCCGGTTCCGAAAGTATTTTTTCCATTCATTTCTCCGATTGGGTTTGCAAAAATTCTTTGTTAAAGCATTATAAGCCATGAGAAAAAGTATGTTGAGAGTTTGGGGAGATCAACTGGATTACGTAATTTGCAATGCTACATGAGAGTGGGCGGAGCTAAAGAGCTCTTTTGGCACATTTAACGAGTTCGTTTGCCCATATAATCTTTAGGGTATTAGGTTAGCTAATTTGGCTTGCTGTCCACTGAGGAGGGGCTTGATGAAGCATCTTCAACTCGAGCTCTGATACACCCCCCAGTGAATAAATAGGATGTGATTACATAGGGCAAGGTACCTGAAATGAAGGTGGAGTTTGGGGAGGTGGAGGGATGCTGAAACAGCTGAGACTGAAGAGAGGTAGGCAGCTGCTTATAAACTCTGGCTGTTGATTGGAAGATTAGATGGGCTCGCTCTTCCCTAAATTACGTTTAGGAACTTCACTTAGCTTTTTTCCGACTCTGATTGGTGGGATTTTCTGTACAGCATCATGGGTAATGTAGTTTTTCATCATGTATTCCACTGTTAAACATGATTATTTAGAAAAATAAGTTGAAATATAGGAGGCTGACAACTTCAGCAGAAGCAAATAGTATCAATTAACAACCTCATAGCTCACAGTAAAGTCTGTCTATATAGGTTTTTAAGCTATCATTGAAAATCAATTTCTCTATGGAGAAAATGAATGGAGTTTTTTGCTTCAGGAACCCTACTGTTTTACTCTGTTGTTGAAACAAACGTCATTCTGTTCGGTGCTGCTCTAGTTGCACAGAAATTACATGCTTCAATTAAAGGTGCAGTTAGCGATTTCTGAGAAACCAAACGAAAACAAACACGCCCCTACCCAAAATGATCACACCTCTATCTTGATAGCCCCACCTCCAAATTCACAAACACCCTATGCAACACATCCTATGCACCTCCCCCCTAATGATTGTATACACGCCCCTTACTTCTGATTGGTTCAATTGTGTTTTGGTGCTCTGTCCGATCCACTTTTTAATAGTGTTTCTCAGAAATTGCTTACCGCACCTTTAACAGTAACAAAGACACAAAGATGCAGGAATGACTGACTGTAGATGAACCTACTTCTCTTTCTCCTTTTCTTTCTCTTTTTCTTTCTCCTTTTCTTTCTCTTTTTCTTTTTCTTTCTCTTTTTCTTTCTCTTTCTCATCTTTTTCTTTTTTCTTTTCCTTCTTTTCCTTTTTTTCTTTCTTCTCTTTTTTCCTGGAATAACACACACATACACACATATTAGATCATCATATGGGACTGAGAATGAAACAAATATTTAAAAAACACCATCTTACTCTTTCTTCTCCTTTTTTTCTTTCTTTTTCTTCTTTTTTTCCTCTCTGTGAATATAAAGACAAATACAAATTAAAGGGGTTGAAAGCACCTTGTGCACGTGTTACAATGACAAATATAAATGAAATATGTAGTGTGTGTGTGAGTGTGTGTGAGAGTGTGTGTGTGTGTGTGTGTGTGTGTGTGTGTGTGTGTGTGCATGTGTGTGTGTGTGTGTGTGTGTGTGTGTGTGTGTGTGAACTCACTCTTCATTGTTATTGTTGGTGTTGGTGTTGAAGTGAGTTCCAGCATCTGTTTGCTTTTTTTCTCTTTGGAGAAAAAAAAATCAAGTAAAATCAATAACCAATAACTTGTCAATCATTTACCAATAGGAGTGTGATGAGACAGGTATCTCACGAGACGAGACTCTAGAATGAGTTCACGAGACGAGACAAGACAAGATTTTTACACACTATTTTTAAGAAATCCTCAATGGCGAAATACATGACTAGAACAAATATTCTGCAGGTGTCTTTAAAATGTTTTAACTAATCATCGTAATGAATGTCATTTCAGTTCTACTTTCTTAGTATGAATTATCATATGCAGTAAAAGACAACAATACTCAAGTACTGTAAAAGGTTTTGCCACAAACTCAACTGACTGACTTCTCTTCTGTATTATTTCAGTCCCTTCAGGCCTTACTGTACATGATTTATGAGCTTCTACAACTTTTGACCTCCTAACTCCTTTCCCCAAACTGATCATAAAAACAGTATAAATAAAAATAGTAACACTTTATAATAAGGTCTCATTTATTAACATTAATGTATTAACCAACATCAACTAACAACGAACAATATATGTGCTACAGTATTTATTAATCTTTGTTTATGTTAGTTAATAGTCATTCATTGTTAGTTCATGATAGTTCACAGTGCATTAACTAATGTTAACAAATGAAACCTTACTGTTTGTGCTTAATAGGATTAAGAGAAAACTGTACAGTTATTCATTTTTATGGTAACAGTTTACAATAAGTGCAACCAAAGTGCAAATAAGACCATCTACGCTGCCCAACTTAAAATAGCTTTCATATTGAGAGATATTTGCATTCATCAGGGAGCCGCTTTCAAAATGCGGGGTATTGACATCGCGTTTGAATGCGCATTTGCGTTTACTTTCACTTTTAGCGATTGCACGTAACTCTGTAAATATGGAGCGGTGGCAACCGTTATCCAACTGAATTAAATGTTTTTTATTTGAATACAAAGCGAAACGCTTCAACAACATCACGAGACTACTTTTCGCCTCAACGAGAAATCTCGTCACATATTAGTCTCGCAAGATCTCATGCCACGAGATCTTGTCACACCCCTATTAACCAACCACTGATTTCTAACTGAGATAATCCAATTATCTATCACTCATAATGCATCACTCACATAATGTCCTCTGTGTCCACGGTAACCTGCTCCACCCCCTCTACGAGAAATCTGGGCGGGACCAGAGGCCTCACTCGTGCAGACATGGCAGCTGATTGGTCAGGCCACCTGCCCGTCACACACTTTGCAGAGATAGTTTAAAACAACTGAGATTTAGATTAATTTCCATATGATACACTATCATAAAGTAGTTGCATTAAATGTGTCATTTTAATTCCATGCATCTTGTAAATAGCCATGTCCCTAGAACCAGATTCCATGTCTGGGGATTGGGTCGCCAAGGCCCCCGCCTTCGGCTGCTGCCAAATCCACACTGCACTGGCCCCTTACGGTCCCTCCTGCAGGTGGTGGGCACAAGGGAGATCGGCCCCACGTTGCTTTTAAGCCCAGCCAGGGCCCATGGGGTTAGACCCGGCCACCAGGCGCTCACATTCGAGCCCCAACCCAGGGCCTGGCTCCAGGGTGGGGCCCCGGTTGCGCCATACTGGGTGACGTAACGGACCTTGTTTTTTTTCTCATGGGGCTTCTCAGCGACCCAATCCCCAGACATGGAATCTGGTTCTAGGGACATGGAATGTCACTTCGCTGGGGGGCAAGGAGCCTGAGTTTGTGCGGGAGGTTGAGAGGTACCGACTAGAGATAGTTGGGCTCACCTCCACACACAGTTTGGGCTCTGGAACCCTGGCTGGACTTTCCACTACTCTGGAGTTGCCCGTGGTGAGAGGCAGTGGGCTGGTGTGGGTTTGCTTATAGCCCCCCAGCTTAGCCGCCATGTTTTGGAGTTTACCCCAGTGAATGAGAGGGTCGCTTCCCTGCACCTTCGGGTCAGGGATAGGTCTCTCACTATCGTTTGTGCCTACGGGCCGAATGGCAGTGCAGAGTACCCGCCCTTCTTGGAGTCTCTGGGAGGGGTGCTGGAAAGTGCTCCGACTGGGGACTCCATCGTTCTACTAGGGGACTTCAACGCTCACGTGGGCAGCGACAGTGACACCTGGAGGGGCGTGATTGGGAGGAACGGCCCCCCCTGATCTTAACTCGAGTGGTGTTCTGTTGTTGGACTTCTGTGCTAGTCACGGTTTGTCCATAAAGAAAATCATGTTCAAGCATAAGTGTGACCATCAGTGCACGTGGCACCAGGACACCCTAGGTCGGAGGTCGATTTTGTGGTTGTTTCATTGGGCCTCCGGCCATATGTCTTGGACACTCAGGTGAAGAGAGGGGCGGAGCTGTCAACAGATCACCACCTGGTGGTGAGTTGGATCCGATGGTTGGGGAGGAAGCTGGACAGACTTGGCAGACCCAAACGTACTGTGAGGGTCTGTTGGGAACGTTTGGCCAAATCCCCGGTCAGAGGGACCTTCAACTCCCACCTCCAGCAGAGCTTTGACCAGATCCCGAGGGAAGTCGGAGACATGGAGTCCGAGTGGACCATGTTCTCCTCCACCATTGTCGACGCGGCCGTTCGGAGCTGTGGCTGTAAGGTCTCCTGTGCCTGTTGTGGCAGCAATCCTCGAACCCGGTGGTGGACACTGGAAGTAAGGGATGCTGTCAAGCTGAAGAAGGAGTCCTATCGAGCCTGGCTGGCTTGTGGGACTTCTGAGGCAGCTGATGGGTACCGGCAGGCCAAGCAGACTGCAGCCCGGATAGTTGTGGAGGCAAAAACTCGGGTCTGGGAGGAGTTTGGTGAGGCCATGGAGGGTGACTATCGGTCAGCCTCGAGAAATTGTGGCAAACCGTCCGGCGCCTCAGGAGGGGGAAGCAGTGCACTGCCAAAACTTTTTACAGTGGAGGTGGGCAACTGTTGTCCTCAACTGGGGATATCGTCGGATGGTGGAAGGAATACTTCGAGGGTCTCCTCAACCCCACCGACACGTCTTCCTCTGAGGAAGTGGAGGCCGAGGGCTCAGAGGTGGACTCATCCATCACCCAAGCTGAAGTCACCGAGGTAGTTCAGAAGCTACCTGGTGGCAAGGCACCTGGGGTGGATGAGATCCGCCCTGAGTTCCTTAAGTCTCTGGATGCTGTGGGGCTGTCTTGGTTGACACGCCTCTGCAGCATCGCGTGGCGGTTGGGGACAGTGCCCCTGGACTGGCAGACCGGGGTGGTGATCTCTCTTTTCAAGAATGGGGATCGGAAGGTGTGTTCCAACTACAGGGGGATCACACTCCTCAGCCTCCCTAGGAAAGTCTATGCCAGGGTACTGGAGAGGAGAATTCGGCCGATAGTCGATGCTCAGTTCCAGGAGGAACAATGCGGTTTTCATCCTGGTCGTGGAACACTGGACCAGCTCTATACCCTCTTCAGGGTGCTGAAGGGTTCATGGGAGTTTGCCCAACCAGTCCACATGTGCTTTGTGGACTTGGAGAAGGCATTCGACTGTGTCCCTCGCGGTACCCTGTGGGGGGTGCTCTGGGAGCATGGGGTCCGGGGCCCTCCGCTAAGGGCTGTCCGGTCCCTGTACGACCAGAGCAGGAGCTTGGTTCGCATTGCCGGCAGTAAGTCAGACCTGTTCCCAGTGCGTGTTGGACTCCGGCAGGGCTGCCCTTTGTCACCTGTCCTGTTCATTTTCTTTATGGACAGGATTTCTAGGCGCAGCCAGGGGCCGAAGGGAGTGCGGTTTGGGGACCATAAGATCTCGTCGCTCATTGCAGATGATGTTGTCCTGTTGGCTCCATCAAACCAGGACCTTCAGCATGCACTGGGATGGTTTGCAGCCGATTGTGAAGCGGCTGGGATGAGAATCAGCACCTCCAAGTCCGAGGTCATGGTTCTCAGCTGGAAAAGGGTGGTTTGCCCCCTTCAGGTTGGTGGAGTAGTCCTGCCCCAAGTGGAGGAGTTTAAGTATTTTGGGGTCTTGTTCACGAGTGAGGGAAGGATGGAGCGGGAGATTGACAGGCGGATCGGTGTGGCTTCTGCAGTAATGCAGTCATTGCACCAGTCTGTTGTGGTGAAGAAGGAGCTGAGCTGTGAGGTGAAGCTCTAAATTTATCGGTCAATCTACGTTCCTACTCTCACCTACAATCTACGTTCCTACTCTCACCTTCTTGACATTTATTCAACAGTGCTTTGATCTGCCTGCATTGACACTATTATTTAAGAGCTGCTGTGCAGCCAAATTATGTACCAGTTATCAATGTAAAGCTGCTTTGACACAATCTGCATTGTAAAAAGCGCTATATAAATAAAGGTGACTTGACTTGACCTATGGTCATGAGCTTTGGGTCATGACCAAAAGAACGAGATCCCGGATACAGGCGGTCAAAATGAGTTTCCTCCGCAGGGTGACTGGCCGCTCTATTAGAGATAGGGTGAGGAGTTCAGAGCAGAGCCGCTGCTCCTCCACATCGAGAGGAGCCAGCTGAGGTGGCTCTGGCATCTGTTCCGGATGCCATCTGGACGACTCCCTGGGGAGGTGTTCCGGGCATGTCCCACCGGGAGGAGGCCCCGGGGAAGATCTAGGACACGCTGGAGGGACTATGTTTCTCAGCTGGTCTGGGAACACCTCGGAATTCCCCCGGAAGAGCTAGAGGAAGTGTCAGGGGAGAGGGAAGTCTGGGCATCTCTGCTTAGACTGCTGCCCCCATGACCCGGCCCCGGATAAGCGGAAGAAAATGGATGGATGGATGGATGGATGGATTGTAAAAAGCCAAATAAACTCAACTGAGGAATGTTTTTTGATTTTAATAATGCTAAAATTGTGTTAAAAAGAAGAAAGACAATATGAAACACTGGATTTCTGTTATGCTGAAACTGTGACAGTAAAAAATACCAGTGTGTCATAAATACAAACAACTCAGTGATAGTGAAGCCGTTACTTTCCTTTACTTTTTAATTGAAAGGACAAAAATAAAGTGTAACTGAGTCAGTAAAAGTGTAACGACTCACCTGACTGCCTTCACACACCTGAGCACGGCACTGATGTCATCATCACAGGTACGCCAACAAACACATGAACTCATTCTCTCTCACACACTTTCTCTGTTGAAAGGCAGAACATTTGTAAAAAAAAAAAAAATCCTGAATGGTGTTAATTTTGTTCAATATTCCCAAACGATCTCAGACCACGAAAGGATTTCAAACAGGCACAGTAGGATTTGGGATTACACAGGATAGTCACTGGGTCACTCTCTCTCTCTCTCTCTCACACACACACAAACTCACACACACATACGTGTTAAACACATGAGACCAGAACTCAAAACACAAGATCGCAGAGACAAAACTGATGATTTCAGGTCTAGTACTTACACAAATGCAAACTTTTATTCTGATTCTGCATATAAACAAGACTTTGGTAAATTGCCGTTGTTCAAAAGAGGCTGTACAAAAGTGTCTCAATTACAGTTTTTCCATTCCATTCTCTGAACAAAAACAACACATTCTCACTCACTAAGGCCCTGTTTACAGCTGGTATAAAGATGCGTTTTGGTCACAAGTAGACGAGGGAGACACATTCCTGTTTCCACCTGCTGTTTTAATCCGTCTCTTTTGTCCACTTTCGACCACTTCTGTCCTGATTTTCTCGAGGAGAGGGTCTATCGGTGGGTAATTGTACAGGCTTTTTTTAGATCTTTTCATTTAATGAACAAAAATAAGATTGCACAGTTTGCATATGAACGTGTCCGGAGATAATGGAAAAACATACGGAGAGCAGCAGCTTTTGTTTCTGCTCTGACAGCCGCAAGACTGGCCGAACGCCGTGAGTGTGTGTTAGAAATCAGGAATGGTGAGAGAACATTGTGCTTGGTACATTTTTTGTCTTCAAACCAAACGGGTCTTCAGCTGACAAAGTTTAAATTTCATCTAGCTAGCATGCATTTACCTTACGCGTTAGGTCAGTCGGTGGAGAGTGGTGGGTCTTTCAGTGGCAGTTTCATCACATTTGACCACATGAGCGTTTACACTACGAAAATAATCCGGTCAAATGCGTTTTTGACTACAAAACTAGACAAGCTCAAAACATTTTACACCTGTGTTTAGTGTCGTCCACCTGTGATCTGGTCGACCAAAAGGCATCTTAATACCTAAAACACATTTTGCACTGTGACGCACTTGAGAGCCAAAATTGACTCAAAATGTTGCACTGAAAGTTGATGCCAACAATCTGAGAGGAAGAGGATGAGGATGAGGAAGAGCGAGGTGTGGAGTGTTGTCAAGCTGGATCAGCACACCAGAGGGTTTTTCCCATCATTCCCTGTGATGTGGACAGTCCTCAGGCCGGACCAACATTTGAGAACAGATGTTCTCTGAATGTAGTTTGAAGATTTGGTTTTGTGCTTTAAGAAAAGTGGATGATGGAAAAGTATTTTAGCAATTCAGAAAAACTGTAAATGGACACAGAATTCTGAGGCATTATTGACTTCATGAGGAAACAGTGAATGGATCTGTGTGTGAGTGTGTGTGTGTGTGTGTGTGTGATGTTCACCTTGAGTGCAGCAGGTTGACAGATTATCCGTCTGATAATATGCCTGGTCAGCTCTCTTGACTAATTACCCATAAAGCCGTTAATCCTGCAGCGCTCAGGTTAACTCAACACTTCATCACATTAAAGACTCGACCGGCAGAAACAGATACAGTCACTTCACATTACACCATCATCACATTAAAAATAAATGTTATTAACGCATGTAAATGCACATGTGAAAGTATTATTATAGCTATTGTTAATAGTTATTAATTTAATACTGTGGATCTGCTTTTAAAGCACATGTGATCAAACACTAAAGGAATCTATATTTTAAAAGAACATGTATATTGCTGTATTATTATAGAACAAACACTCGAGTTACACAGATACAAATATGAACCTCTAGAGTCTGAACCCTGAAGAAAATACACTCATTTCTCATTATGATTGATTCTGAGAGATTAAAACTAGGACATTTACTGCAGGAACAAACTGTCATCAATAAATAAACTTAAAATTAGTTGAGGACGACAGGAATCCGGGTGGCACCAAACGTTAATGTAAATAAATGAAGCCATTGAAGGTCAGAGGTCACCGACTCCGAGCGGAAATATAGAGTTCTCACAGAACCTCACATCCCGACAACGACAAATCAGCATTTCCATCTAACTTCAGTGTTATTAAAAGGAAAATAATAGAAACGTGATAAGCAGAATTAATTTCTCATTGGTCTTGTTTATCTGCTAGTGTGTGTTTGTGTTCAATAATTCACATCATCATAGATAGCCTTAAAGGCAGACTATAGTGTATATGATTTTGATTATCATTTTTGCTAGATGGAGTATGAACATTTGAACATTCCGTCAATGTAAGTCTATGGTATTTTAATATATATACACATATACACACTACCGCTCAAAAGTTTGGGATCGGTAAGATTTTTAATGTTTTTAAAAGAAGTTTCGTCTGCTCACCAAGGCTACATTTATTTAATTAAAAATACAGTAAAAACAGTAATATAGTGAAATATTATTACAATTTAAAATAACTGTGTACTATTTAAATATATTTGACAAAGTAATTTATTCCTGTGATCAAAGCTGAATTTTCAGCATCATTACTCCAGTCTTCAGTGTCACATGATCCTTCAGAAATCATTCTAATATGCTGATTTGCTGCTCAATAAACATTTATGATTATTTTCAATGTTGAAAACAGTTGTGTACTTTTTTTTCAGGATTCCTTGATGAATAGAAAGTTCAAAAGAACAGCATTTATCTAAAATACAAAGCTTTTGTAATTTTTACACTAACTTTTAAAAGTTTAGGGTCAGTAAGAATTTTTTTTTTTTTTTAAGAAATGAATACTTTTATTCAGCAAGGATGCATTAAATCAATCAAAAGTGACAGTAAAGACATTTATAATGTTACAAAAGATTAGATTTCAGATAAACACTGTTCTTTTGAACTTTCTATTCATCAAATAATCCTAAAAAAATATATTGTACACAAATATTTTGTACAGTTGTACACATTAAATGTTTCCTGAGCAGCAGATCAGCATATCAGAATGATTTCTGAAGGATCATGTGACACTGAAGACTGGAGTAATGATGCTGAAAATTCAGCTTTGATCACAGGAATAAATTACTTTGTCAAATATATTCAAATAGAAAACAGTTATTTTAAATTGTAATAATATTTCACAATATTACTGTTTTTACTGTATTTTTAATTAAATAAATGCAGCCTTGGTGAGCAGACGAAACTTCTTTTAAAAACATTAAAAATCTTAGTTATCCCAAACTTTTGAACGGTATTAGGGTTAGGGTTATATATATATATGTACACTTACACACACACTCACACTCCAAGCCAAAAATGGCAAAATATTTAATAGTCAATCATTTTAATCATTTTAAGCCATGTGGGTAAACTGCAGACAGCTCTTTACAGGAGAAGAGTCAGTGTTTTCCACTCAACGTTAGTGGCTTCAAACAGTTCATGAGCAGCTGAAAAATGTCTCCCAGTTTAATCTGAGAACAAATATTCACTGTAGGGTTCAGATCTGGACTCTGATCAGGACAAAACACGAGTTCTTGCTTGTTTGGACAGGAGCAAAAATATCATCCGATCATTAATCTTTAGATAACTTTTCATTTGTGGGAAGCAAGTTATTCTGCAATATTCTCCTGTACTGTGAAGCATTAAATGAAGCAGTTCACCAACACCAGCGGCTGGAAAGAGATGCATTTATTATTGCATTTCTCAGCAGATTTTCACAGACTCGTATATAATGTGACCCATATTCTGTCTTTGATGCTTTTCTGAGACAGCAACGACTTTTTAAGTAGTGCTTAAATTTTGATGATTTCCTGACCAATAATTTGTGGAGAATTAAAAGCTTAGTGTTTAGCCATTTTGGACTTGGCACATAATTATTTCTTTTCGTCCAGCAGTGAATATATATATATATATATATATATATAAGGTTTATACGCAGATTAGATTTAGGAAACACGATGACTGTTGTCACAGGAAAGAATTTCATTACAATAATCTGGAGCTTAGAAGAAAACTATCATTCAGTCAGTTGTGTTGAAATGATTGAATAAGATAATCTGAGCTGAATAATGAGAGTTCGTCTTCTGTAGAGCTGATTTATAGTTGAAATTAAAGTTGTAATTATAACTGAAATTGATTCCAACTTTTTTAAAGCACCTGTATTGTATAAATCAGTACAAAACAGTTTCCACAATTAACTGAATAACGTTCAAATTTTCTGATATCAAATAAAAGAGAGAGAGATCCGTGTTAAATGGACATCACTCCTCTGGTGTCTCCTCAGAGTCCCTTCTTTCTCAGAATGTCTGTCCGTGTCGCTGTTTCTGTGGCCAGAGTTTTCCCCAGCTGCCCTTGAGGGTCCGGCGGAGCAGCAGTCTCCAGGGCGGAGGTGGTGACCGGAACGTGGAGGTGTCCTGGGTCGGGAGCGGGAACGGGAGCGGGAGCGCTACCCTCCATCACACCCATGTTGGGCGATTCCACACGGACGGGAACCATATAAACCACCTGAGAAAACCAGATGCGGATCATGAGCTGCAGTCACATCTGGAGCAGTTTCCATAAACCATCAGAAATCACGTGCGTCAGGTCAAAACTGAAGCTCTCAAAAATAAAATCACAATGATTGCTTCGTGTGATAAACAGAGATGATGTACACTAAAAGATTTTCTGCTAATTATCTGCTCTTGTGCTCCACAGAAGAAAGAAAGTCTTCCTGGGTTTAAAGTGTGTGTGTGTGTGTGTGTGTGTGTGTGTTTTACCTGAGCAGCATCTCCTTCCTCTGAGCTGCCTGAGTCTGACTGAAATACAAATAAAGTAATATCTTAAATCAGTTTGTAAGCAGATTTTTTTCCTTGAATCTGTGATGAAATTTTGCGAACATGCTTACTATTATAGCCTGCTGGACAAATGAAAACACCTAAAACACACAAGAAACATAATGAACCTCTACAAAGACACATTAGCACATTAAATGGCTTTGTGTGTTCTGCTAAAATAAATTTTGTGAGTTTTGACTTGATTTACAAAATGTCTAATGAAAGAAGACTGCAAAATGATTAAAGGAATAAAGGAGTCATTCATTGACCTGCAGAGGGACATTTGAGGGGATGAAATTCGACATCTGCAGGGAAAGAGCGAGGAATCAAGAAACACATCAGGACAGAACAGGGTCCAATACTGCGAAAGGGCATTTAAAGTCGAGTTGTTCTGTACCTGCCCCTGCAGAACTGGAGCCTCAGACGGGAACTGGTGAAGAATAGGGGCGGGGCTGGGGGCGGGGCCGGGTTTGGGGCCACGGCCTGGCTCCGGCTCCGACTGGAGAAATGCGCTGTTTGCATTCAAAGGCTTGGACAAACTTTGAGAACTGATCTGCACAGAGAATCACCAGTGAAGGAAAGCAGCAGAAAGGGTTAAAATCTACATTTGTGTCCTTTCGGTTCCTCTCGACGCTCACCTTACTGCTGTCCGCCTGTGGAGTTTGGTTGTGTTGTGTGTTTCTCTCAGTCGTGGTCACTGGTATCAGAAGCATCTGAGGTCCGTACGCTCCCGTCCCCGATACCGGATACAGCAGGAGATTGAAGCCTCCGAGAACTGGGAACTAAACACACACACACACAATCATTTTCACGCGTTTCTTTAGCAGACACTGCAGTATCTGAGAGTCTCTCACACACCTGCTCTGTAGTCAGAGGAAAGATTCCCCACACACACACCATCAGTAAAATCTTCTGCGTTTGTTCAGATCTGTAGAACATCATGATCCCGTCTGAAGCGCTCTGATCTCGCAGGTGTGAGCAGGTGTTCAGGAGCAGCTGCATTTAAAGAGCAGACGCAGACGCGCATCATGCCCGAGACGCTCTGTCACCACTCTCACACACACACACACACACACACACACACACACACAAACACAGGCATCGTTTCAGGAGGACTTTACATCAATTAAATCAATTACAGCTCTTGAAAATGTTTTTAAGCTCACATTAACAGATCACGTGCACTTTTTCAAAAATAAATACAGTTTCATGTTTTTATGATTTGAGTGATGAATGTTTACAGTTACATTATAGAGGTTGAAACTGAACACACACACACACACACACAGACTGCAGATAATCTTTGAAATAACAGCTTGTTTCTTTGTCTGTCTGTAGCATGTGTCATGTGTCTGAATAAGTAAGACACACACACACACACACAGTACTGCATTATGTTCAGTGTGTCTTTAGCGTCCTCCTGTGGTCCATCAGCGCCGCTGACCGATGACTGCTGACCACACCAGAGACACACAGCAAAGAACGCAGAAAGACAAACACAAAAACACACATTAAAGGCCACAGTCTTCACACACACATACAACATGATATTATTTATATCTGTGTTTGAGATTAGGACATAGAAACCTGGTTTTACAAGTCATTCATTCAAGCACACAGCAGAAGAAACGAGAGTCTGAGATATGAAGAGATGCTACAGAAACACTGGCACAGACCGAGGTGCTCCTCAAACACACTAGATCAATGCAAAACATCAGAAACGGACATCGGATCGTGGAAAACTGGAAAGCAGATTTACAACACTCTCCCATCCCTTGTTCTTCTTCAGCTCAATGTTACTGCCCTGAAACGCTGATTCTTTTTAACTTTTAAAATGTGTTTGTGTTCCAGTTTAACATGATCACAAACGTCACTGGTGTGGATTTCCATGTCAAAAAACACATCCATGACCAGCATTAACAGATCAGAAACATGCTTTTCATTAAAACGTCAAAAATAGGGGAAAACAGCGGTAGGTTGTGGGGCCGGGCGAGGCCTGTGTTCCAGACTGAACTGTAATTACAGCAGAATCCACACCATTCACAGACACACTAAAAACACGGACACATGCCGCAAAGATGACTTAGTACAGCTGGATCGTCAGATTTAAGGGATCAAGCTAAGAAACACACATTGAAACTTAAATAACACACAGCTGAAACACTTCACATGCTTACATTGCTAACCTTCACACACTCCACTGAAGAGAGTTACACAAATGATTTTAAATTAATATATAAAATATAATTTTAGAAAATATTTATAAAAAAGGAAAACAGCAGAATGTTCTATGAGAAACTAGTTAGAGACTGGATTTGAGATAAAATTTCATAGACAAAATGGCAGTTTCTTAGTGGCTATGACTTGAAAATACACTCTAGAAATTGCTAGTTAAGTGATGCGGCATATTTTAAAAGCAATCTCTTATTTTATTATAGAAAATGATGCCTTACAAATTCCATTTTTTTACGATGATTTTGAGACCGCTAATCCTTTGGGATCCAAAAAAGGTATACGCACATTAGGTGCAATCTATTTTACTTTAAGGAATTTCCCCCCAATATTTAACTCCTCATTGGTGAATATTCATTTATGCGCTCTCTTTCTTCACAGGATGTTAGGCGCTATGGTTTTAATTCTATACTTGAGTCTTTAGTAAATGATTTAAAAGTGCTTGAGATTGAAGGGGTTAAGGATCCAGTGTCTGGAAGTTGTATTAGGAGTACTGTTATTCAAGTCACTGGGGATAATCTGGGCTTGCACAGCTTGCTTGGGATTCTTGAGTCATTTGGGGCTCAATATTGCGGTCGTTTTTGTCTTCTTGAGAAACATCTCTTTCAGTCGGTGTTCTGTGAAGACAACCCTGAGCTTGTACTAAGAGATGCATGCTCTGCACTGTGAAACATTAACTCCCTCGGGTCGGCGGTCACACCGGCGATCACCGCGGTTTTTTCTAACCAGTGTGAAAGAGACTCAAAATACTCTGTCAATGTTGCACATACAATTAAGAGCTATACACCATTTTAATCTGTGGAATATCTTCTTTTATTTGTGTACACTCAGAGTAAAATCAAAATGTTGTGCTTTTTGTAAAATAAAGAAAACTAACATGATGCGTGATCTCTCCTCTCCCTCTGAATGAAGTCCAATCTGATATTTCTCAGAAAATGAACTGTAACTTAGTGAATACTAATCACAAAAAAAATAGACTTATGTCTAAAATAGAACGTTGAAATGTCAGGTTTTAAATCGTGTAAGTCAAATTGAAAACAAACATTCTGTGTTTATGTAATCTGTATGAAAAGAGAGCCATGTCAGAAGTCTGTGATTCAGCTCATTACCCGCTAATATTCAGACACAAATTCAGAGGCAATACATGCATTCATCGTCTCAATCGTGTATTTATTGTCTTGAAAACTGTTTATCTAGATGTTAAAGCCATGGTTAGCGATCTCTAGAAGACATGTCGTTAGTTCCCGGTTCTTCTTCTTTATATGAATTTGTGGAATAAAGGTGCACAGAGCACCCTCCGGCTGCAAGTATGAATTGAAAACGGTATCCAACGTTCATAATGACGACAATAAATATTGAATAAATATTACTCCTCTGTATAGAAAATTGACATAAACAGAGAATCCATCAATATTTCTCCAAATGTGCATGCTTTTAAGCTAAAGGCCTATATGAAATGCCATAGAGGTAACATAACTGTTCAGACACTTTGCATCACAGAAATGCATTATATTTTAAAGAATATAATAGAATACCATTATTTTAAATTGTAATAATATTTCTGTCACAGTTCCCGTGTCTCCCGGACTCCATTACCCATGATCCTCCTGTTCTCCACACCTGCACTCACTTCCCTCGTCTTCTCCCCATCATCACCGATCATCTACACCTGGACTTCCTCATCAGCACTCCCTATATATATGGACTCACTCCCTTCACTCCTTGTCTGTTCTTATTGTTGGTCTACCATGTATGTGTTGTGTCTCAGCTCCTTCGTTGAATAAATACCCTTTATTGTGGATCTCCGTATATGCGTCATCTCTACCGCAACCAACACGTAACAATTTTACAGTATTGCTGTTTTTTCTGTATGTTTGATATACACCATGATGAGCTTGAGACATGATCACAGAGGGTTTTTTCACAGCCTATCTGACTGAAAGAACTCATTATTTATGCAGGTCATTAGAGCTCTTTATGCGATTCTTTTGTATTCTCAGATGTAAATGACACATTATTCATGATGATTCACACCTCCACACATACTGTGTTTCTTGACCAATGATGTTTTAGAAAATTTATATCTCTCTGTTGTTTTATATGAACAAGCAGGCAGCATAATTTTTACCTCATTTTGAAGCAAAAACTCTAGTCTACAACCTCCAATACCCAAAAGTCTTATATTAGATTTAATATATATTTTTTGGCTTTATTTCAGTGACGTAAGTTTTTTGTTTGTTCAATAACCACGCATAAACGTTATTCCTTCAAAAATACAAACATGTACTTACATGTGTCACAGACACATCAGGTTCCACCTCACTCCCTAACCCACGCACCCAATCACCGGAATACTAATCACCGCCACCTGAAACTCATCATCACAGTCATCTACCTAACTACAAAAGCCCCACACTCACACACACACATTGTCTGGTCTTGTTTGTTGTACAACTTGTTGTATGCTTACCTCAAGGACTCCCAAAGCGATACTTACCTGCCTCCATCGTCTCCAGTTCTCCTCGTGTTCCTACCTGCCTGTGTGTGTGAGTGTTCCTGTCTGCCATCTCCAGCGTCTCCTTCCACCATTACCTGCAGCACAAGATAAAGGACAGTATTAACTTGCATTCTTCGCAAATCCCTTCATCATTACCATCTACTTACCTGTTGCTCTGCTGATCACTTCAATAAACACCAAAACTGCTTATATCTCTGCTTCCTGTGTCTCTGTTGTAACAACATGTTCCTCACATATTATTGTAGCCTAGTTTGTGCTGAATACAGTGTAATGACACTTTTTTTTTTTCCATTTATATGTTTATGAACAACTTAAAAAAAAACACAAATGTCAGGGCATGTCAAAACTTCTCCAGGGCCCCAAAAATCTGATTCTACACTACTTCATGTTTATGACGTGTTTGTATTTCAACACAGCCAATAATTTCGCTGTGGATATAATGCACGACATTCTAGAAGGAGTTGCTCAGCTAGAGGTAAAACTTGTTCTGCAGCACATTCAACATCATTTTGAGCACTGATGATCTTGCTCGTAGGGTACATGCCTGACTATGTGCAAAAGTAAAATCAAAAGCTGCCAGTGTTTATCATCTCTTTGCACTAAATCATCAAATAATAGAGGCACGTTGCGCAACAAGCACCAAGATTGGATGGCGTTTAAACCCAAATCGTTGCTTCCATCAAACAATTTGACCATTGGAGGACGGTTCCTCTGCTGATTGTAACCATAGTCAAAAGTATGTACCAGCAAGATCATCAGTGCTCAGAAAATTATGCTGAATGTCAAAGCGTCATATAATGATCCATTACCCACAGTGTATAAGAAAAATTGGACCAATTCTGCACATGTGGTGTATGCATTATGAAGCTAAACATAATTTTTTTTATAACACAATTAAAAAGTTTCAAAAACATCACCAAAACACTAGCTAAAAAGCACCAATTTTGTACTGCGATGGCAATAATGGCAATAATGATTGAGCGCATAACTGATGCTTGCGCACGCAGTAAATCACTTCCACGAGAGAATAGCAGATCTACGTGCGGGAGACGCAAGCTCATTAAACTCGGACGCGCATGACACCTCTGCGCGCAAATCAAGCCCTCACGCTCCGAGCGGACACAACTCGCAGCACGCGCGTCATCACTTCCCACACTCGCGCTCCATCTTCTGTTTTGCTCACGTGAAAACTTCTTAATTTTGGCAGTCGTGGGGCGGGACGTTACTTATTTCATTGTACCCTTTTCAGGTCTCATTGGTCAATTCAGTTTTTCCGGAAGTCTGTTGTGATTTGACGCCTGTGATTAGTGATCAAGAGCTGAAGCAGAAAGATTTATCAAGACGGACAATCAAAGAGAGGTAAGTATGTTAGTGATTGCTAATATTATTATTTTATTTTAACAATGTTATGTGTTTTATGCTTGCTTTATACTACAAGATTTTCTATTAAGTAGGGCCCTATGAAATCCATTTTATTTTTCCGTTTTTTTCCGTTTTCATTTTTCTGGATTCCGTTTTATTTATTTTTTGACTCCATTTTAATGGTTAAATTAAACTTTAGTAATCAAAAAGCATGTATAATTAATTGAAATAATGAATCTTGTCCAATTTACCAACAATTTAATAAAAGTTTAACATTTTTATTTATTCACCTTTCCCTATGATAAATGTTTTATTCTTTCCCCTCAAATTTTATTTTTACCAAATCCTGTTTTCTGGATTCCATTTTAATGGTTTAATTCCATTTAAATAATCAAAAAGCATGTCTAATTAATTGAATTCTTAAAAACAACAATATGTATTAATAATAAAAAAAAAATAATAAAATAATAATAATAATTATATATAATTATATATAATTATATATATATATATATAATTATATATATATATATATATATATATATATATATATATATATATATATATATATATATATATATACATTTATTTATTTATTTATTTTCCCCAGAAGTTCTGTTGTGTATTTAAATTTTTCTAGCAATCAAATGAACGCATACCATTTAATTGATCTTTTAATCATGAAATTAAAGTTTTTTGTCAAACAATGTGCTGCACAACGGAGCTTTACTGTTAAAATTAAAACATGGAAGAAACGCAGATTATTGTTTAAAAATATATTTTAATCATTTATTGTTAAATTAATTTATCTAAATTCTACTGTACAACAGTAATGTTTTTGTCAAGTTAAATCAAACTTTTATTTTGATGGTTTGAGTTTCTCTGTGTTCATGATGGTAGTTTTCTCAAACGAAATGCTGATGAAGTGACTTTCAGAGCTGCTGAATACTTTCTTGGGCACTTTCCTGGACTCCTTCGGCCTTGGGCAGAAGGTGGGATCAGATGCAACAGCAATAGTACAGAAGAGAGGTCAAACTGTTTAGACAGTATGTGTTAGGAAAACATCAATAATGAAAACTGAAACTAATATGAAAAAATTAATGGGAACTAAATATTTCCCCTTATATTACACAAACATTATTAAAATTAGTAATATTAAATTAATCTGAAACTTTTTACCTAAATTAACTCTTCTGAGTCCTCGTGAAATTGAGCTGCTGGCAGGAGTTCTTCTACATCACTGGTGGTTGGAAGCTTTCTGGACTGCTGAATCACTTTTTTCTTGAATGCAGTCGTCCACTTCTCCAGTAGCTTGCCTGACACATCAGAACAAAGTCTCGCTCAATCGAAGAAAAGGAATTAGCAATGCAAGCATTGAACAAACTTATTTTAGACAACAGCAATGCATTTTTTAAAAAAATCATAAGATCATAAACACTTTACCAAGCGTTTAACGTCTTTGAAACGTGGAAAGTCTGTCAATATGTCGCTTGACTGCATAGGGTCCAGAACCAATTTAGGGCGATAGTCAAATGTCAGTTTCATCTTCTTCTTGACTGTGTTCTCCTCAGCAGAATGTTTCATGAATGCAATTGCTTCCTTGCATTCATCCTCACTCAAGACAACCTCTGGAGTAAACTCTGACCCCTGTCTTACCGCTGGTCCACCAGACATCCCCTCAGAAGATGATGCTTGACCTGATGAATAAAGCATCTTACTAGCTTCAAAATGCCATATGCGGTAGAGCTGCGCGATATATCGCACGATACGAAAAACACTGAAACGCGATTATATCTTAAAAGTGATGCTTAGTGCGATTATGAAATCGCAAAGGCTGCGATTATTATTATTTATTTTTTTTTTTTTATGCACGGCTTGTCAATGCAGTATGGCTCCAAAATGCTAATCCACCTGAAAGCACTGCGAGTTTGAGTCGCTTATAATGTACATTTGAAAAAGCATCACGCGTCAAACTTCTTTTCAGACACGAGAAGCATTTATTAACATCTTGTCCAACAAAAGACAAGATTTAATAACATGTTTTTACTCCAAACTCACTTCGTAACGACAGTTGAGCGTCCTTCTGTGGGATGGTGTGGCTTCTTACACAGAATAAGGCAGTCGTGTGTTTATTAGTCATGTTTAACTAATCAAAGCGTTTCAATCTCCTGTTTATTCAGGTACAGCAATATGATGCATGTTATCTTCTGCTGCTGCAGGGCATATTTTGAGTTTCTGCACAAGAGCGCCCTCTGGCTTTCAGATGAAGCATTTATTTACTGGTCGTTCTTTAGCCAAGCCTAAATCAGTTTTGATTCTCCATGCCAAGTACCCAGTGCCACTCTCACCATCATAGTAATGCTCCTTAGAAAGACAAAAAAAAAGGTCAAATCAATAAAATTCATCACCTGTATTAAGGGTGTGTGATGAGCATTTCAGACATGTCAACACAGAAATAAAATTCAAAAACAGTGTGATGCGTACATAGCCATTTTTGGAGAAGGGGTCACTGAGGTAAGGGAAGAAAGCCACAATTGCTTTGGTGTATTTTTCTTTAACCTGCCGTGGTGGTGATGTACTGTATAATTAAAAATTAAATAATAATCCACCCATCTTTAGCCCAGGTTCAAAAAACAAAAGATGACAGTGAGAGATCATATATACACCAGTTAATGATATGCAGATTACCCATTCTTTTCTGTCATGCCAGCTGCCAGGATGTTCACCATTTTCCTTCTCGTTTCATCCCCTAAACTTTTAGTTCGGTTGTATTCATTTATTACACGCTCGACACCAGGTTTCTGGACATCAAATTCATAATTTAAAAATAAATAAATAAACAAAACAAAGCATGAATGCGTTAATTTTAAGAACAAAGCATTACCTTTAAAAAAAAAAAAATTAAGATTGATAATTTAAGTCTTTTATTCCTGAATAAAAAATAATTTGATACTCACCTTTTTAGCTTGATCTAGCCTCCTTCTCAATCTTTCTTCAATAATCACTGTGTCCTGTGAACCAGTGGAGTCAACAGATGAAGGAGAGGCAGATTCCATGTCTAGTTCAGGGTGGGAAAAAATCTTCACAATACTAAAAAATAATCACCACTGAAAATTTCTAGCAAGTAACGTAATAAATACAAACCTGCACCATGTTTTATGGTGAGAACTCAGGTTATATCAGGTTACATTTGGTACATCGTTATTTTTCACACAAAAATGAAAATTATGTCATTAATTACTCACCCTCATTTTGTTCCACATAATAACCGCGTGGAAACTGGACAAACTGCCTTACTTTTATTTATAAACAAGCACGAAATACATCGGGACTCTTATTTTGAAATATTTATGCTTTATTACTACAGGCTGCTCAATCAAATTCAGAGGGAGATAATATGCATTTTTAGTTTCTTACTACCGTATACAACATATTACAATATAAACACTGTGGCGTGATCATAATTGATCAGCATTAGTTCATAAGCAATTGCTCGGCATATATGTGCGTCATTGATCGAGCATGTCTTACGCACAACAGCGCCGCCTTCAGGCCTTTAAACGTTAAAGGGTTAGTTCACCCAAAAATGAAAATTCTGTAATTACTCACCCTCACACTTGTAAGACCTTCGTTCATCTTCAGAACACAAATTAAGATATTTTAGTTGAAATCTGATAGCTCCGTGACGCCTCCATAAGGAGCAATGTACACTTCCGCTCTCAAGATCCATTAATGTATTAAAAACATATTTAAATCAGTTCATGTGAGTACAGTGGTTCAATATTAATATTATAAAGCCACCAGAATATTTTACTGCGGTCAAGCCAGCCGCCACCCAGAAATGAGCGGTCAATCTAGCCACCCCTATATTTCGCGGTCCGCGCATACACTTGGTATTACGGTAAGACTGTCTGTGAACCAATCTGAACATGATTTCACATTCATTCATTTATTCAGTCAGTCAGTCAATAAAAATAACTAAAAAAAAATATTTCACAGCTCAAGTTCACCTGAAAATGATAGTAAACCTCAAAGCCTGACATTGTATGCTGCTGAATTCCAAAATTAAAACCCTCCAACACTCATACGCTGTTTTGTCCATACATTGTGAAACTGAATACATTTCACAGAACTATTTTACCTCGTGTGGAGAGGACACCTTATCACAGTGTTAATGGCACCGTTTCAGCAGGATATTCTGATGTTGGATTCCAAAATAAGAGCCCCCCCAAAACTCATGTTTGTTCTGTTTTGTTCATATTTTCAGAAATTCATAAAAAATAAAATCCTAGTTTCCACAGACCAATTTCAACTCAGCTGGAGAGGACACCTTCTCACAGTGTCAACTGCACCGTTTCAAGACATTCTGATGTTGCATTCCAAAATAAGAGCCCCCCAAAACTCATGTTTCTGCAGTTTTGCTCATATTTTCAGAAATTCATAAAAAATAAAATCCTAGTTTCCACAGACTAATTTCACCTC
Source organism: Chanodichthys erythropterus (assembly GCF_024489055.1). NCBI lineage: Eukaryota > Metazoa > Chordata > Actinopteri > Cypriniformes > Xenocyprididae > Chanodichthys > Chanodichthys erythropterus. The sequence goes on from NC_090240.1 coordinate 39,127,083, forward strand.
AGGTGGAGAGGACACATTCTCACAGTGTCAACTGCACCGTTTCAAGACATTCTGATGTTGCATTCCAAAATAAGAGCCCCCCAAAACTCATGTTTCTGCTGTTTTGCTCAAATTTTCAGAAATTCATAAAAAATAAAATCCTAGTTTCCACAGACTAATTTCACCTCAGCTGGAGAGGACACATTCTCACAGTGTCAACTGCACCGTTTCAGGACATTCTGATGTGTAATTCCAAAATAAGAGCCCCCCAAAACTCTTGTTTCTGCAGTTTTGCTCATATTTTCAGAAATTCATAAAAAATAAAATCCTAGTTTCCACAGACTAGTTTCACCTCAGGTGGAGAGGACACATTCTCACAGTGTCAACTGCACCGTTTCAAGACATTCTGATGTTGCATTCCAAAATAAGAGCCCCCCAAATCTCATGTTTCTGCTGTTTTGCTCAAAGTTTCAGAAATTCATAAAATATAAAAACATAGTTTCCACAGACTAATTTCACCTCAGCTGGAGAGGACACATTCTCACAGTGTCAACTGCACCGTTTCAGGACATTCTGATGTGGAATTCCAAAATAAGAGCCCCCCAAAACTCATGTTTCTGCAGTTTTGCTCATATTTTCAGAAATTCATAAAAAATAAAATCCTAGTTTCCACAGACCAATTTCACGTCAGGTGGAGAGGACACATTCTCACAGTGTCAACTGCACCGTTTCAGGACATTCTGATGTTGCATTCCAAAATAAGAGCCCCCCAAAACTCATGTTTCTGCAGTTTTGCTCAAATTTTCAGAAATTCATAAAAAATAAAATCCTAGTTTCCACAGACCAATTTCACTTCAGCTGGAGAGGACACATTCTCACAGTGTCAACTGCACCGTTTCAGGACATTCTGATGTGTAATTCCAAAATAAGAGCCCCCCAAAACTCATGTTTCTACAGTTTTGCTCATATTTTCAGAAATTCATAAAAAATAAAATCCTAGTTTCCACAGACTAATTTCACCTCAGCTGGAGAGGACACATTCTCATAGTGTCAACTGCACCGTTTCAGGACATTCTGATGTGGAATTCCAAAATAATAGCCCCCCAAAACTCATGTTTCTGCAGTTTTGCTCATATTTTCAGAAATTCATAAAAAATAAAATCCTAGTTTCCACAGACCAATTTCACCTCAGGTGGAGAGGACACATTCTCACAGTGTCAACTGCACCGTTTCAGGACATTCTGATGTTGCATTACAAAATAAGCGCCCCCAAAACTCATGTTTCTGCTGTTTTGCTCAAATTTTCAGAAATTCATAAAAAATAAAATCCTAGTTTCCACAGACTAATTTCACCTCAGCTGGAGAGGACCATAGACAGTAAAAGAAATGGACACAGCGACCCCATTGGAACTCAATTGAGTCAAGTGAAGCCCATTTTTAGCGATTTTTAGCACTTCCTTTTCTGACGCGCAGACTCACACTAAGCTTGATGACGTCAGCAACCTGTCTAACAGCTGTAAATCTTCTAGTAGCTGTGCGTGCAAACTGCCATCGTTAATCTTGCAGAGACGGCGAGCTTGAGCGGGGAGTTCTTTGGCGTGAGTGAGCAGGAGTAAGTATTCTGATTAATTATTTTGTATAGTATTTTAAAATGTAACGCCAGTACGCCATATTAAGATAATCTCCCCGATTGCCTGCGAGCTTCTCCTCCTGTCTGTACGGTAATTTCTCTAATGTGCGACAGAGAGTCGAGTGGTTATGACGCAATCGTTAGCTTATTTTTACAAAAACTGTTTCTACGGGGCCATAATGTAACATAGAAGGTAATGGAGCCCTTTATACATTGTCGTGTATCTTTGGAAATAAATAATGGACAAATGGAGTCTTTAAATGCCTCAGATGTAAAGTTATTCACTGTCAAAGTGACGCCAAAATGAATGGGAGTCAATGGGGATGCTAACGCAAGTGAAGTTCTGCTACAAGATGGCGGCACCCGGCCGACTTCAACTTCCGGTCGACTTCCTTGGGCACTGGAGAGGACACATTCTCACAGTGTCAACTGCACCGTTTCAGGACATTCTGATGTGGAATTCCAAAATAAGAGCCCCCCAAAACTCATGTTTCTGCAGTTTTGCTCATATTTTCAGAAATTCATAAAAAATAAAATCCTAGTTTCCACAGACCAATTTCACCTTAGGTGGAGAGGACACATTCTCACAGTGTCAATTGCACCGTTTCAGGACATTCTGATGTTGCATTCCAAAATAAGAGCCTCCCAAAACTCATGTTTCTGCAGTTTTGCTCATATTTTCAGAAATTCATAAAAAATAAAATCCTAGTTTCCACAGACCAATTTCACCTCAGCTGGAGAGGACACCTTCTCACAGTATCAACTGCACCGTTTCAAGACATTCTGATGTTGCATTCCAAAATAAGAGCCCCCCAAAACTCATGTTTCTGCTGTTTTGCTCATATTTTCAGAAATTCATAAAAAATAAAATCCTAGTTTCCACAGACCAATTTCACCTCAGGTGGAGAGGACACATTCTCACAGTGTCAACTGCACCGTTTCAAGACATTCTGATGTTGCATTCCAAAATAAGAGCCCCCCAAAACTCATGTTTCTGCTGTTTTGCTCAAATTTTCAGAAATTCATAAAAAATAAAATCCTAGTTTCCACAGACTAATTTCACCTCAGCTGGAGAGGACACATTCTCACAGTGTCAACTGCACCGTTTCAGGACATTCTGATGTGTAATTCCAAAATAAGAGCCCCCCAAAACTCTTGTTTCTGCAGTTTTGCTCATATTTTCAGAAATTCATAAAAAATAAAATCCTAGTTTCCACAGACTAGTTTCACCTCAGGTGGAGAGGACACATTCTCACAGTGTCAACTGCACCGTTTCAAGACATTCTGATGTTGCATTCCAAAATAAGAGCCCCCCAAATCTCATGTTTCTGCTGTTTTGCTCAAAGTTTCAGAAATTCATAAAATATAAAAACATAGTTTCCACAGACTAATTTCACCTCAGCTGGAGAGGACACATTCTCACAGTGTCAACTGCACCGTTTCAGGACATTCTGATGTGGAATTCCAAAATAAGAGCCCCCCAAAACTCATGTTTCTGCAGTTTTGCTCATATTTTCAGAAATTCATAAAAAATAAAATCCTAGTTTCCACAGACCAATTTCACGTCAGGTGGAGAGGACACATTCTCACAGTGTCAACTGCACCGTTTCAGGACATTCTGATGTTGCATTCCAAAATAAGAGCCCCCCAAAACTCATGTTTCTGCAGTTTTGCTCAAATTTTCAGAAATTCATAAAAAATAAAATCCTAGTTTCCACAGACCAATTTCACTTCAGCTGGAGAGGACACATTCTCACAGTGTCAACTGCACCGTTTCAGGACATTCTGATGTGTAATTCCAAAATAAGAGCCCCCCAAAACTCATGTTTCTACAGTTTTGCTCATATTTTCAGAAATTCATAAAAAATAAAATCCTAGTTTCCACAGACTAATTTCACCTCAGCTGGAGAGGACACATTCTCATAGTGTCAACTGCACCGTTTCAGGACATTCTGATGTGGAATTCCAAAATAATAGCCCCCCAAAACTCATGTTTCTGCAGTTTTGCTCATATTTTCAGAAATTCATAAAAAATAAAATCCTAGTTTCCACAGACCAATTTCACCTCAGGTGGAGAGGACACATTCTCACAGTGTCAACTGCACCGTTTCAGGACATTCTGATGTTGCATTCCAAAATAAGAGCCCCCCAAAACTCATGTTTCTGCTGTTTTGCTCAAATTTTCAGAAATTCATAAAAAATAAAATCCTAGTTTCCACAGACTAATTTCACCTCAGCTGGAGAGGACCATAGACAGTAAAAGAAATGGACACAGCGACCCCATTGGAACTCAATTGAGTCAAGTGAAGCCCATTTTTAGCGATTTTTAGCACTTCCTTTTCTGACGCGCAGACTCACACTAAGCTTGATGACGTCAGCAACCTGTCTAACAGCTGTAAATCTTCTAGTAGCTGTGCGTGCAAACTGCCATCGTTAATCTTGCAGAGACGGCGAGCTTGAGCGGGGAGTTCTTTGGCGTGAGTGAGCAGGAGTAAGTATTCTGATTAATTATTTTGTATAGTATTTTAAAATGTAACGCCAGTACGCCATATTAAGATAATCTCCCCGATTGCCTGCGAGCTTCTCCTCCTGTCTGTACGGTAATTTCTCTAATGTGCGACAGAGAGTCGAGTGGTTATGACGCAATCGTTAGCTTATTTTTACAAAAACTGTTTCTACGGGGCCATAATGTAACATAGAAGGTAATGGAGCCCTTTATACATTGTCGTGTATCTTTGGAAATAAATAATGGACAAATGGAGTCTTTAAATGCCTCAGATGTAAAGTTATTCACTGTCAAAGTGACGCCAAAATGAATGGGAGTCAATGGGGATGCTAACGCAAGTGAAGTTCTGCTACAAGATGGCGGCACCCGGCCGACTTCAACTTCCGGTCGACTTCCTTGGGCACTGGAGAGGACACATTCTCACAGTGTCAACTGCACCGTTTCAGGACATTCTGATGTGGAATTCCAAAATAAGAGCCCCCCAAAACTCATGTTTCTGCAGTTTTGCTCATATTTTCAGAAATTCATAAAAAATAAAATCCTAGTTTCCACAGACCAATTTCACCTTAGGTGGAGAGGACACATTCTCACAGTGTCAATTGCACCGTTTCAGGACATTCTGATGTTGCATTCCAAAATAAGAGCCTCCCAAAACTCATGTTTCTGCAGTTTTGCTCATATTTTCAGAAATTCATAAAAAATAAAATCCTAGTTTCCACAGACCAATTTCACCTCAGCTGGAGAGGACACCTTCTCACAGTATCAACTGCACCGTTTCAAGACATTCTGATGTTGCATTCCAAAATAAGAGCCCCCCAAAACTCATGTTTCTGCTGTTTTGCTCATATTTTCAGAAATTCATAAAAAATAAAATCCTAGATTCCACAGACTAATTTCACCTCAGATGGACAGTTCACCTTGTCACAGTGTCACCTGCACCGTTTCAAGACATTCTGATGTTGCATTCCAAAATAAGAGCCCCTCAAAACTCATGTTTCTGCTGGTTTGCTCATATTTTCATATTTTCAGAAATTCATAAAAAAATAAAATCCTAGTTTCCACAGACCAATTTCAACTCAGCTGGAGAGGAAACATTCTCACAGTGTCAACTGCACCGTTCCAAGACATTCTGATGTTGCATTCCAAAATAAGAGCCCCCCAAAACTCATGTTTCTGCAGTTTTGCTCAAATTTTCAGAAATTCATAAAAAATAAAATCCTAGTTTCCACAGACTAATTTCACCTCAGCTGGAGAGGACACCTTCTCACAGTGTCAACTGCACCGATTCAGGACATTCTGATGTGGAATTCCAAAATAAGAGCCCCCCAAAACTCATGTTTCTGCAGTTTTGTTCATATTTTCAGAAATTCATAAAAAATAAAATCCTAGTTTCCACAGACTAATTTCACCTCAGCTGGAGAAGAAACATTCTCACAGTGTCAACTGCACCGTTTCCGGACATTCTGATGTGGAATTCCAAAATAAGAGCCCCCCAAAACTCATGTTTCTGCAGTTTTGCTCAAATTTTCAGAAATTCATAAAAAATAAAATCCTAGTTTCCACAGACTAATTTCACCTCAGCTGGAGAGGACACATTCTCACAGTGTCAACTGCACCGTTTCAGGAAATTCTGATGTGGCATTCCAAAATAAGAGCCCCCCAAAACTCATGTTTCTGCTGTTTTGCTAATATTTTCAGAAGTTCATAAAAAATAAAATCCTAGTTTCCACAGACCAATTTCACCTCAGCTGGAGAGGACACCTTCTCACAGTATCAACTGCACCGTTTCAAGACATTCTGATGTTGCATTCCAAAATAAGAGCCCCCCAAAACTCATGTTTCTGCTGTTTTGCTCATATTTTCAGAAATTCATAAAAAATAAAATCCTAGATTCCACAGACTAATTTCACCTCAGATGGACAGTTCACCTTGTCATAGTGTCAACTGCACCGTTTCAAGACATTCTGATTTTGCATTCCAAAGTAAGAGCCCCTCAAAACTCATGTTTCTGCTGTTTTGCTCATATTTTCAGAAATTCATAAAAAATAAAATCCTAGTTTCCACAGACTAATTTCACCTCAGCTGGAGAGGACACATCCTCACAGTGTCAACTGCACCGTTTCAGGACATTCTGATGTGGCATTCTAAAATAAGAGCCCCCCAAAACTCATGTTTCTGCTGTTTTGCTCATATTTTCAGAAATTCATAAAAAATAAAATCCTAGTTTCCACAGACTAATTTCACCTCAGATGGACAGTTCACCTTGTCACAGTGTCAACTGCACCGTTTCAAGACATTCTGATTTTGCATTCCAAAATAAGAGCCCCTCAAAACTCATGTTTCTGCTGTTTTGCTTATATTTTCATATTTTCAGAAATTCATAAAAAATAAAATCCTAGTTTCCACAGACCAATTTCAACTCAGCTGGAGAGGAAACCTTCTCACAGTGTCAACTGCACCGTTTCAAGACATTCTGATGTTGCATTCCAAAATAAGAGCCCCCCAAAACTCATGTTTCTGCAGTTTTGCAAATATTTTCAGAAATTCATAAAAAATAAAATCCTAGTTTCCACAGACCAATTTCACCTCAGGTGGAGAGGACACATTCTCACAGTGTCAACTGCACCGTTTCAGGACATTCTGATGTTGCATTCCAAAATAAGAGCCCCCCAAAACTCATGTTTCTGCTGTTTTGCTCAAATTTTCAGAAATTCATAAAAAATAAAATCCTAGTTTCCACAGACTAATTTCACCTCAGCTGGAGAGGACACATTCTCACAGTGTCAACTGCACCGTTTCAGGACATTCTGATGTGTAATTCCAAAATAAGAGCCCCCCAAAACTCTTGTTTCTGCAGTTTTGCTCATATTTTCAGAAATTCATAAAAAATAAAATCCTAGTTTCCACAGACTAATTTCACCTCAGGTGGAGAGGACACATTCTCACAGTGTCAACTGCACCGTTTCAAGACATTCTGATGTTGCATTCCAAAATAAGAGCCCCCCAAATCTCATGTTTCTGCTGTTTTGCTCAAAGTTTCAGAAATTCATAAAATATAAAAACATAGTTTCCACAGACTAATTTCACCTCAGCTGGAGAGGACACATTCTCACAGTGTCAACTGCACCGTTTCAGGACATTCTGATGTGGAATTCCAAAATAAGAGCCCCCCAAAACTCATGTTTCTGCAGTTTTGCTCATATTTTCAGAAATTCATAAAAAATAAAATCCTAGTTTCCACAGACCAATTTCACGTCAGGTGGAGAGGACACATTCTCACAGTGTCAACTGCACCGTTTCAGGACATTCTGATGTTGCATTCCAAAATAAGAGCCCCCAAAACTCATGTTTCTGCAGTTTTGCTCAAATTTTCAGAAATTCATAAAAAATAAAATCCTAGTTTCCACAGACCAATTTCACTTCAGCTGGAGAGGACACATTCTCACAGTGTCAACTGCACCGTTTCAGGACATTCTGATGTGTAATTCCAAAATAAGAGCCCCCCAAAACTCATGTTTCTACAGTTTTGCTCATATTTTCAGAAATTCATAAAAAATAAAATCCTAGTTTCCACAGACTAATTTCACCTCAGCTGGAGAGGACACATTCTCATAGTGTCAACTGCACCGTTTCAGGACATTCTGATGTGGAATTCCAAAATAATAGCCCCCCAAAACTCATGTTTCTGCAGTTTTGCTCATATTTTCAGAAATTCATAAAAAATAAAATCCTAGTTTCCACAGACCAATTTCACCTCAGGTGGAGAGGACACATTCTCACAGTGTCAACTGCACCGTTTCAGGACATTCTGATGTTGCATTCCAAAATAAGAGCCCCCCAAAACTCATGTTTCTGCTGTTTTGCTCAAATTTTCAGAAATTCATAAAAAATAAAATCCTAGTTTCCACAGACTAATTTCACCTCAGCTGGAGAGGACCATAGACAGTAAAAGAAATGGACACAGCGACCCCATTGGAACTCAATTGAGTCAAGTGAAGCCCATTTTTAGCGATTTTTAGCACTTCCTTTTCTGACGCGCAGACTCACACTAAGCTTGATGACGTCAGCAACCTGTCTAACAGCTGTAAATCTTCTAGTAGCTGTGCGTGCAAACTGCCATCGTTAATCTTGCAGAGACGGCGAGCTTGAGCGGGGAGTTCTTTGGCGTGAGTGAGCAGGAGTAAGTATTCTGATTAATTATTTTGTATAGTATTTTAAAATGTAACGCCAGTACGCCATATTAAGATAATCTCCCCGATTGCCTGCGAGCTTCTCCTCCTGTCTGTACGGTAATTTCTCTAATGTGCGACAGAGAGTCGAGTGGTTATGACGCAATCGTTAGCTTATTTTTACAAAAACTGTTTCTACGGGGCCATAATGTAACATAGAAGGTAATGGAGCCCTTTATACATTGTCGTGTATCTTTGGAAATAAATAATGGACAAATGGAGTCTTTAAATGCCTCAGATGTAAAGTTATTCACTGTCAAAGTGACGCCAAAATGAATGGGAGTCAATGGGGATGCTAACGCAAGTGAAGTTCTGCTACAAGATGGCGGCACCCGGCCGACTTCAACTTCCGGTCGACTTCCTTGGGCACTGGAGAGGACACATTCTCACAGTGTCAACTGCACCGTTTCAGGACATTCTGATGTGGAATTCCAAAATAAGAGCCCCCAAAACTCATGTTTCTGCAGTTTTGCTCATATTTTCAGAAATTCATAAAAAATAAAATCCTAGTTTCCACAGACCAATTTCACCTTAGGTGGAGAGGACACATTCTCACAGTGTCAACTGCACCGTTTCAGGACATTCTGATGTTGCATTCCAAAATAAGAGCCTCCCAAAACTCATGTTTCTGCAGTTTTGCTCATATTTTCAGAAATTCATAAAAAATAAAATCCTAGTTTCCACAGACCAATTTCACCTCAGCTGGAGAGGACACCTTCTCACAGTATCAACTGCACCGTTTCAAGACATTCTGATGTTGCATTCCAAAATAAGAGCCCCCAAAACTCATGTTTCTGCTGTTTTGCTCATATTTTCAGAAATTCATAAAAAATAAAATCCTAGATTCCACAGACTAATTTCACCTCAGATGGACAGTTCACCTTGTCACAGTGTCACCTGCACCGTTTCAAGACATTCTGATGTTGCATTCCAAAATAAGAGCCCCTCAAAACTCATGTTTCTGCTGGTTTGCTCATATTTTCATATTTTCAGAAATTCATAAAAAAATAAAATCCTAGTTTCCACAGACCAATTTCAACTCAGCTGGAGAGGAAACATTCTCACAGTGTCAACTGCACCGTTCCAAGACATTCTGATGTTGCATTCCAAAATAAGAGCCCCCCAAAACTCATGTTTCTGCAGTTTTGCTCAAATTTTCAGAAATTCATAAAAAATAAAATCCTAGTTTCCACAGACTAATTTCACCTCAGCTGGAGAGGACACCTTCTCACAGTGTCAACTGCACCGATTCAGGACATTCTGATGTGGAATTCCAAAATAAGAGCCCCCAAAACTCATGTTTCTGCAGTTTTGTTCATATTTTCAGAAATTCATAAAAAATAAAATCCTAGTTTCCACAGACTAATTTCACCTCAGCTGGAGAGGACACATTCTCACAGTGTCAACTGCACCGTTTCAGGAAATTCTGATGTGGCATTCCAAAATAAGAGCCCCCAAAACTCATGTTTCTGCTGTTTTGCTAATATTTTCAGAAGTTCATAAAAAATAAAATCCTAGTTTCCACAGACCAATTTCACCTCAGCTGGAGAGGACACCTTCTCACAGTATCAACTGCACCGTTTCAAGACATTCTGATGTTGCATTCCAAAATAAGAGCCCCCCAAAACTCATGTTTCTGCTGTTTTGCTCATATTTTCAGAAATTCATAAAAAATAAAATCCTAGATTCCACAGACTAATTTCACCTCAGATGGACAGTTCACCTTGTCATAGTGTCAACTGCACCGTTTCAAGACATTCTGATTTTGCATTCCAAAGTAAGAGCCCCTCAAAACTCATGTTTCTGCTGTTTTGCTCATATTTTCAGAAATTCATAAAAAATAAAATCCTAGTTTCCACAGACTAATTTCACCTCAGCTGGAGAGGACACATCCTCACAGTGTCAACTGCACCGTTTCAGGACATTCTGATGTGGCATTCTAAAATAAGAGCCCCCCAAAACTCATGTTTCTGCTGTTTTGCTCATATTTTCAGAAATTCATAAAAAATAAAATCCTAGTTTCCACAGACTAATTTCACCTCAGATGGACAGTTCACCTTGTCACAGTGTCAACTGCACCGTTTCAAGACATTCTGATTTTGCATTCCAAAATAAGAGCCCCTCAAAACTCATGTTTCTGCTGTTTTGCTTATATTTTCATATTTTCAGAAATTCATAAAAAATAAAATCCTAGTTTCCACAGACCAATTTCAACTCAGCTGGAGAGGAAACCTTCTCACAGTGTCAACTGCACCGTTTCAAGACATTCTGATGTTGCATTCCAAAATAAGAGCCCCCCAAAACTCATGTTTCTGCAGTTTTGCAAATATTTTCAGAAATTCATAAAAAATAAAATCCTAGTTTCCACAGACCAATTTCACCTCAGGTGGAGAGGACACATTCTCACAGTGTCAACTGCACCGTTTCAGGACATTCTGATGTTGCATTCCAAAATAAGAGCCCCCCAAAACTCATGTTTCTGCTGTTTTGCTCAAATTTTCAGAAATTCATAAAAAATAAAATCCTAGTTTCCACAGACTAATTTCACCTCAGCTGGAGAGGACACATTCTCACAGTGTCAACTGCACCGTTTCAGGACATTCTGATGTGTAATTCCAAAATAAGAGACCCCAAAACTCTTGTTTCTGCAGTTTTGCTCATATTTTCAGAAATTCATAAAAAATAAAATCCTAGTTTCCACAGACTAATTTCACCTCAGGTGGAGAGGACACATTCTCACAGTGTCAACTGCACCGTTTCAAGACATTCTGATGTTGCATTCCAAAATAAGAGCCACCCAAATCTCATGTTTCTGATGTATTGCTCAAAGTTTCAGAAATTCATAAAATATAAAAACATAGTTTCCACAGACTAATTTCACCTCAGCTGGAGAGGACACATTCTCACAGTGTCAACTGCACCGTTTCAGGACATTCTGATGTGGAATTCCAAAATAAGAGCCCCCCAAAACTCATGTTTCTGCAGTTTTGCTCATATTTTCAGAAATTCATAAAAAATAAAATCCTAGTTTCCACAGACCAATTTCACGTCAGGTGGAGAGGACACATTCTCACAGTGTCAACTGCACCGTTTCAGGACATTCTGATGTTGCATTCCAAAATAAGAGCCCCCCAAAACTCATGTTTCTGCAGTTTTGCTCAAATTTTCAGAAATTCATAAAAAATAAAATCCTAGTTTCCACAGACCAATTTCACTTCAGCTGGAGAGGACACATTCTCACAGTGTCAACTGCACCGTTTCAGGACATTCTGATGTGTAATTCCAAAATAAGAGCCCCCCAAAACTCATGTTTCTACAGTTTTGCTCATATTTTCAGAAATTCATAAAAAATAAAATCCTAGTTTCCACAGACTAATTTCACCTCAGCTGGAGAGGACACATTCTCATAGTGTCAACTGCACCGTTTCAGGACATTCTGATGTGGAATTCCAAAATAATAGCCCCCCAAAACTCATGTTTCTGCAGTTTTGCTCATATTTTCAGAAATTCATAAAAAATAAAATCCTAGTTTCCACAGACCAATTTCACCTCAGGTGGAGAGGACACATTCTCACAGTGTCAACTGCACCGTTTCAGGACATTCTGATGTTGCATTCCAAAATAAGAGCCCCCCAAAACTCATGTTTCTGCTGTTTTGCTCAAATTTTCAGAAATTCATAAAAAATAAAATCCTAGTTTCCACAGACTAATTTCACCTCAGCTGGAGAGGACCATAGACAGTAAAAGAAATGGACACAGCGACCCCATTGGAACTCAATTGAGTCAAGTGAAGCCCATTTTTAGCGATTTTTAGCACTTCCTTTTCTGACGCGCAGACTCACACTAAGCTTGATGACGTCAGCAACCTGTCTAACAGCTGTAAATCTTCTAGTAGCTGTGCGTGCAAACTGCCATCGTTAATCTTGCAGAGACGGCGAGCTTGAGCGGGGAGTTCTTTGGCGTGAGTGAGCAGGAGTAAGTATTCTGATTAATTATTTTGTATAGTATTTTAAAATGTAACGCCAGTACGCCATATTAAGATAATCTCCCCGATTGCCTGCGAGCTTCTCCTCCTGTCTGTACGGTAATTTCTCTAATGTGCGACAGAGAGTCGAGTGGTTATGACGCAATCGTTAGCTTATTTTTACAAAAACTGTTTCTACGGGGCCATAATGTAACATAGAAGGTAATGGAGCCCTTTATACATTGTCGTGTATCTTTGGAAATAAATAATGGACAAATGGAGTCTTTAAATGCCTCAGATGTAAAGTTATTCACTGTCAAAGTGACGCCAAAATGAATGGGAGTCAATGGGGATGCTAACGCAAGTGAAGTTCTGCTACAAGATGGCGGCACCCGGCCGACTTCAACTTCCGGTCGACTTCCTTGGGCACTGGAGAGGACACATTCTCACAGTGTCAACTGCACCGTTTCAGGACATTCTGATGTGGAATTCCAAAATAAGAGCCCCCCAAAACTCATGTTTCTGCAGTTTTGCTCATATTTTCAGAAATTCATAAAAAATAAAATCCTAGTTTCCACAGACCAATTTCACCTTAGGTGGAGAGGACACATTCTCACAGTGTCAACTGCACCGTTTCAGGACATTCTGATGTTGCATTCCAAAATAAGAGCCCCCCAAAACTCATGTTTCTGCAGTTTTGCTCATATTTTCAGAAATTCATAAAAAATAAAATCCTAGTTTCCACAGACCAATTTCACCTCAGCTGGAGAGGACACCTTCTCACAGTATCAACTGCACCGTTTCAAGACATTCTGATGTTGCATTCCAAAATAAGAGCCCCCCAAAACTCATGTTTCTGCTGTTTTGCTCATATTTTCAGAAATTCATAAAAAATAAAATCCTAGATTCCACAGACTAATTTCACCTCAGATGGACAGTTCACCTTGTCACAGTGTCACCTGCACCGTTTCAAGACATTCTGATGTTGCATTCCAAAATAAGAGCCCCTCAAAACTCATGTTTCTGCTGGTTTGCTCATATTTTCATATTTTCAGAAATTCATAAAAAAATAAAATCCTAGTTTCCACAGACCAATTTCAACTCAGCTGGAGAGGAAACATTCTCACAGTGTCAACTGCACCGTTCCAAGACATTCTGATGTTGCATTCCAAAATAAGAGCCCCCCAAAACTCATGTTTCTGCAGTTTTGCTCAAATTTTCAGAAATTCATAAAAAATAAAATCCTAGTTTCCACAGACTAATTTCACCTCAGCTGGAGAGGACACCTTCTCACAGTGTCAACTGCACCGATTCAGGACATTCTGATGTGGAATTCCAAAATAAGAGCCCCCCAAAACTCATGTTTCTGCAGTTTTGTTCATATTTTCAGAAATTCATAAAAAATAAAATCCTAGTTTCCACAGACTAATTTCACCTCAGCTGGAGAGGACACATTCTCACAGTGTCAACTGCACCGTTTCAGGAAATTCTGATGTGGCATTCCAAAATAAGAGCCCCCCAAAACTCATGTTTCTGCTGTTTTGCTAATATTTTCAGAAGTTCATAAAAAATAAAATCCTAGTTTCCACAGACCAATTTCACCTCAGCTGGAGAGGACACCTTCTCACAGTATCAACTGCACCGTTTCAAGACATTCTGATGTTGCATTCCAAAATAAGAGCCCCCCAAAACTCATGTTTCTGCTGTTTTGCTCATATTTTCAGAAATTCATAAAAAATAAAATCCTAGATTCCACAGACTAATTTCACCTCAGATGGACAGTTCACCTTGTCATAGTGTCAACTGCACCGTTTCAAGACATTCTGATTTTGCATTCCAAAGTAAGAGCCCCTCAAAACTCATGTTTCTGCTGTTTTGCTCATATTTTCAGAAATTCATAAAAAATAAAATCCTAGTTTCCACAGACTAATTTCACCTCAGCTGGAGAGGACACATCCTCACAGTGTCAACTGCACCGTTTCAGGACATTCTGATGTGGCATTCTAAAATAAGAGCCCCCCAAAACTCATGTTTCTGCTGTTTTGCTCATATATTCAGAAATTCATAAAAAATAAAATCCTAGTTTCCACAGACTAATTTCACCTCAGATGGACAGTTCACCTTGTCACAGTGTCAACTGCACCGTTTCAAGACATTCTGATTTTGCATTCCAAAATAAGAGCCCCTCAAAACTCATGTTTCTGCTGTTTTGCTTATATTTTCATATTTTCAGAAATTCATAAAAAATAAAATCCTAGTTTCCACAGACCAATTTCAACTCAGCTGGAGAGGAAACCTTCTCACAGTGTCAACTGCACCGTTTCAAGACATTCTGATGTTGCATTCCAAAATAAGAGCCCCACAAAACTCATGTTTCTGCAGTTTTGCAAATATTTTCAGAAATTCATAAAAAATAAAATCCTAGTTTCCACAGACCAATTTCACCTCAGGTGGAGAGGACACATTCTCACAGTGTCAACTGCACCGTTTCAGGACATTCTGATGTTGCATTCCAAAATAAGAGCCCCCCAAAACTCATGTTTCTGCTGTTTTGCTCATATTTTCAGAAATTCATAAAAAATAAAATCCTAGTTTCCACAGACTAATTTCACATCAGGTGGAGAGGACACATTCTCACAGTGTCAACTGCACCGTTTTAAGACATTCTGATGTTGAATTCCAAAATAAGAGCCCCCCAAAACTCATGTTTCTGCTGTTTTGCTCAAATTTTCAGAAATTCATAAAAAATAAAATCCTAGTGTCCACAGACTAATTTCACCTCAGCTGGAGAGGACGCATTCTCACAGTGTCAACTGCACCGTTTCAGGACATTCTGATGTGGAATTCAAAAATAAGAGCCCCCCCAAAACTCATGTTTCTGCAGTTTTGCTCATATTTTCAGAAATTCATAAAAACTAAAATCCTAGTTTCCACAGACCAATTTCACATCAGGTGGAGAGGACACATTCTCACAGTGTCAACTGCACCGTTTCAGGACATTCTGATGTGGAATTCCAAAATAAGAGCCCCCCAAAACTCATGTTTCTGCAGTTTTGCTCATATTTTCAGAAATTCATAAAAAATAAAATCCTAGTTTCCACAGACCAATTTCACCTTAGGTGGAGAGGATACATTCTCACAGTGTCAACTGCACTGTTTCAGGACATTCTGATGTTGCATTCCAAAATAAGAGCCCCCCAAAACTCATGTTTCTGCTGTTTTGCTCAAATTTTCAGAAATTCATAAAAAATAAAATCCTAGTTTCCACAGACTAATTTCACCTCAGGTGGAGAGGACACATTCTCACAGTGTCAACTGCACCGTTTCAGGACATTCTGATGTGGCATTCCAAAATAAGAGCCCCCCAAAACTCATGTTTCTGCAGATTTGCTCAAAGTTTCAGAAATTCATAAAAAATAAAATCCTAGTTTCCACAGACTAATTTCACCTCAGCTGGAGAGGACACCTTCTCACAGTGTCAACTGCACCGTTTCAGGACATTCTGATGTTGCATTCCAAAATAAGAGCCCCCCAAAACTCATGTTTCTGCAGTTTTGCTCATATTTTCAGAAATTCATAAAAAATAAAATCCTAGTTTCCACAGACCAATTTCACCTCAGCTGGAGAGGACACCTTCTCACAGTGTCAACTGCACCGTTTCAGGACATTCTGATGTTGCATTCCAAAATAAGAGCCCCCCAAAACTCATGTTTCTGCAGTTTTGCTCTTATTTTCAGAAATTCATAAAAAATAAAATCCTAGTTTCCACAGACTAATTTCACCTCAGCTGGAGAGGACACATTCTCACAGTGTCAACTGCACCGTTTCAAGACATTCTGATGTGGAATTCCATAATAAGAGCCCCACAAAACTCATGTTTCTGCAGTTTTGCTCATATTTTCAGAAATTCATAAAAAATAAAATTCTAGTTTCCACAGACCAATTTCACCTCAGGTGGAGAGGACACATTCTCACAGTGTCAACTGCACCGTTTCAGGAAATTCTGATGTTGCATTCCAAAATAAGAGCCCCCCAAAACTCATGTTTCTGCTGTTTTGCTCATATTTTCAGAAATTCATAAAAAATAAAATCCTAGTTTCCACAGACTAATTTCACCTCAGGTGGAGAGGACACATTCTCACAGTGTCAACTGCACCGTTTTAAGACATTCTGATGATGAATTCCAAAATAAGAGCCCCCCAAAACTCATGTTTCTGCAGTGTTGCTCATATTTTCAGAAATTCATAAAAAATAAAATCCTAGTTTCCACAGACCAATTTCACCTCAGCTGGAGAGGACACCTTCTCACAGTGTCAACTGCACCGTTTCAGGACATTCTGATGTTGCATTCCAAAATAAGAGCCCCCCAAAACTCATGTTTCTGCAGTTTTGCTCTTATTTTCAGAAATTCATAAAAAATAAAATCCTAGTTTCCACAGACTAATTTCACCTCAGCTGGAGAGGACACATTCTCACAGTGTCAACTGCACCGTTTCAAGACATTCTGATGTGGAATTCCATAAGAAGAGCCCCACAAAACTCATGTTTCTGCAGTTTTGCTCATATTTTCAGAAATTCATAAAAAATAAAATTCTAGTTTCCACAGACCAATTTCACCTCAGGTGGAGAGGACACATTCTCACAGTGTCAACTGCACCGTTTCAGGAAATTCTGATGTTGCATTCCAAAATAAGAGCCCCCCAAAACTCATGTTTCTGCAGTTTTGCTCATATTTTCAGAAATTCATAAAAAATAAAATCCTAGTTTCCACAGACTAATTTCACCTCAGGTGGAGAGGACACATTCTCACAGTGTCAACTGCACCGTTTTAAGACATTCTGATGATGAATTCCAAAATAAGAGCCCCCCCAAAACTCATGTTTCTGCTGTTTTGCTCAAATTTTCAGAAATTCATAAAAAATAAAATCCTAGTTTCCACAGACTAATTTCACCTCAGCTGGAGAGGACACATTCTCACAGTGTCAACTGCACCGTTTCAAGACATTCTGATGTTGCATTCCAAAATAAGAGCCCCCCAAAACTCATGTTTCTGCAGTTTTGCTCATATTTTCAGAAATTCATAAAAAATAAAATCCTAGTTTCCACAGACTAATTTCACCTCAAATGGACAGTACACCTTGTCACAGTGTCAACTGCACCGTTTCAAGACATTCTGATTTTGCATTCCAAAACAAGAGCCCCTCAAAACTCATGTTTCTGCTGTTTTGCTCATATTTTCATATTTTCAGAAATTCATAAAAAATAAAATCCTAGTTTCCACAGACCAATTTCAACTCAGCTGGAGAGGACACCTTCTCACAGTGTCAACTGCAACGTTTCAAGACATTCTGATGTTGCATTCCAAAATAAGAGCCCCCCAAATCTCATGTTTCTGCTGTTTTGCTCATATTTTCAGAAATTCATAAAAAATAAAATCCTAGTTTCCACTGACTAATTTCACCTCAGGTGGAGAGGACACATTCTCACAGTGTCAACTGCACCGTTTCAGGACATTCTGATGTTGTATTCCAAAATAAGAGCCCCCCAAAACTCGTGTTTCGGCTGGTTTGTCTATACATTCAGAAAATCATAAAAATAAAAGTTCTAGTTTCCACAAATCAATTGCACCTCAGCTGGAGAGTACTACTTCTCACAGTTTCAGCTACACTGTTTCAGGACATTCTGATGTTGTATTCCAAAATAGGAGCCCCCCAAAATCTCATATATACACTTTGTCTATACATTCAGAAAATCATTTAAAAGAAAAGTCCTAGTTTCCACAGAACAATTTAATGTCAGATGGGGTGTACACCTTATCACAGTGTCAAATACACTGTTCCAGTACATTCTGACGTTGTATTCCAAACTGTGTATGAAGTTTGGGGGGGCTCTAATTTTGGAATACAACATCAAAATGTCCTGAAATGATGTAGGTGACACTATGAGAAGGTGTATTCTCCATCTTAGGTGAATTTGTTTTGTGGGAACTAGGACTTTTCTTTTTATGATTTTCTGAATGTATAGACAAAATAGCACATAGATATGAAGTTTAGGGGGCTTTTATTTTAGAATACAACATCAGAATGTCCTAAAACGGTGTAGTTGACACTATGAGCAGGTGTACTGTGCATCTGAGGTGAATTTTGTTTGTGGAAACTAGAACCTTTATTTTTATGATTTTCTAAATGTATAGTCAAAACAGCTGACATGAGTTTTGGGGGGACTCTTATTTTGGAATACAACATCAGAATGTCCTGAAACAGTGTAGTTGACACTATGAGAAGGTGTACTGTCTATCTGAGGTGAAATTAGTCTGTGGAAACTAAGACTTTTATTTTTATGATTTTCTGAATGTATAGACAAAACAGCGCATGGATATGAAGTTTGGGGGGCTCTTGTTTTAGAATACAAAATCAGAATGTCTTGAAACTGTAGTTGACACCGTGACAAGGTGTACTGTCCATCTGAGGTGAAATTGGTTTGTGGAAACTAGGATTTTTATTTTTATGATTTTCTGAATGTATAGACAAAACATGGCATAGATATGAAGTTTGGGGGGGGCTCTTATTTTGGAATACAACATCAGAATGTCCTGAAACTGTGTAGTTGACACCGTGACAAGGTGTACTGTCCACCTGAGGTGAATTTGGTTTGTGGAAACTAGGACTTTTATATTTATGATTTTCTGAATGTATAGACAAAACAGCGCATAGATATGAAGTTTGGGGGGCTTTTATTTTGGGAAACAACATCAGAATGTCCTGAAACGATGTAGGTGACACTATGAGAAGGTGTATTCTCCATCTTAGGTGAATTTGTTTTGTGGAAACGTCTCGGTTACATAGGTAACCCTCGTTCCCTGAAGGAGGGAACGGAGACGTACGTCGGACAGACCGACGAATAGGAATCTCGCTAGAGAGGCCAATCTACTTTGAGTGTAACTAAACGAGCCAATGCACATTGGCATGCGATCATATGCATCAGCTGCTTGCCTCGCAGCGCGGGTATATAATGAGCAGCAGGTGCGTTGCATCTTCAGGTTTTCGCTGAGGAGCCGAACCCAGCAAGCGGCAGCATCAGCAGGACAACGCCTGTGGCGACGGGACGTACGTCTCCGTTCCCTCCTTCAGGGAACGAGGGTTACCTATGTAACCGAGACGTTCCCATTCAGTCGGTCACGTTCGACATACGTCGGACAGACCGACGAATAGGAATCCCTACCAAAGCGCCACAGGAGCTGCCCTCTTCCAGCGCTCTGTCGTGAGCCACCTGAACCCCCTTGCCTAAGGACGGTGGGACCAGGCTCACGCAGAGAGGGTTGATCACTGTTGTTCCCAAAACCCACTCAGTGCGACAATTGGATAACGCTGGGAAAGCGTAGCCTTACATGCGATAAGGAACGCTGCGGAAGCCATATCCTTCCCCGAAGGAGTTATATGGATAAGTACATATGGACTAACCTTGTAGGTTGTACAACATATGGAAGAACTGGGGTGACTCCACTCGGTGAGAGATGGGTTCTCCCAGAGGGAAAGACACGGGCTTCATTTAGGAGCAGCCGTGGAAAAAGCCATATGGGATCCCCGTAGGGTCACACATATGGAACCCAGCCTAAATCCGGTTCTCAAGGATACAACGGAGTATAGGCCTGGCGCCAGACACTCCGCCACGTCGGCTGCCGAAGGGTAACCGGAGGACTCAACAGGGTCTGCCCGTAGGGAGAATAGAATGCGCATGTAGCGCAGCAAGCCGACACTAAGCCGGGGCCTCTCCGTGCCTCTGACCTGAGGCGAGAACACAGGAGGAGACCGGCTCGACACGAAGGCTATAGTATCTAGCGAACGTGTTAGGTGTCGCCCAGCCCGCAGCTCTACAAATGTCTGTTAGCGAGGCGCCACGAGCCAGCGCCCAGGAGGATGCCACACCTCTCGTGGAGTGGGCATGCAACCTGAGCGGGCAGGGCACGCCCTGAGCTTGGTAAGCCAAGGCGATGGCATCCACTATCCCTAACCCTAACCGGCGAACTGAATCGCATAGCCGAGCCTGATGATCCGGAGGAGCCAGCGAGACGGACTGGGGAGCGCTAGCCAGGCTCCCAGAGACCGCACCAGCGGCACCAAGGGGACCACCGGCATACCCGCCGCGGGGCAGCGAGGTGGAACGCAGGGACGCGGCCCGGGAGGCTCTCTGTGTGAGGCGGCCCGAAGCGGGGTCACAGTGTGCTGTGCAACACTTACCTGCTTCCACGGGTGGACAGAGGGAGCAGTCGAGGATTTGCTTACCTGCTGCTCGCTGCTGTCTGCTGGTGACAGAAGAGGTGGATGAGAGTGGTGAGGTTCTAGCCCTCCCACTGCTCTCCGAGCCCTCTTCGGACCCGGAGATAAAGGAAACTGCTCTTTTATTGAAAATTTGGGTACCGCTGGCGGAACAAAAGGAAACAACAAAAGATTCTCCACCCGGCCCTCCTCCGGGGGAAGGAGCGGTGCAGTCACCACCTCCTGAAGAGCAGTCCCCTCCATCTCCGGGTCGCCCGTCCTAGGGCCGCTTGGACTTGGCCTTGCCACCCTTCTTCTTGGGGGGTGGCTGGACGGGCTGGGCACCCCTCCCGCGACCGGCTCCACGGCGCCGCTTGGATGGAGACTGCTGCTGCTGGGGCGCAGGAGCGGGGGCGGCTGCAGGGGGCCGCCCTCGGCGACGGGTAGTCTGAAGTGCCGCCGGCGGTGGAGGTGCAGCAACTGACCGCCTCGGCAGGATGTGACTGATGGCCTCAGACTGCCTTTGTACAGCCGAGAACTGTTGGGCAAAGTTCTCGACCGCGTCGCCGAAAAGGCCGGTCTGGGACACGGGGGAATTAAGAAACCTGACCTTGTCGGTATCCCTCATGTCCGCAAGACACAGCCAGAGATGGCGTTCCTGGACCACCATAGTGGACATCGCACGACCCACTGACCGCGCAGTAACCTTCGTCACTCGAAGCGCGAGGTCCGTCGCGGCACGAAGTTCCTGGAGAACTTGTGGATCATGACCACCCTTGTGCAGGTCCCTCAGTGCCTTGGCCTGATGGACCTGCAACAACGCCATAGCGTGTAAGGCAGAGGCAGCTTCCCCACAGGCCTGATAAGCCTTGCCGGTAAGATCCGACGAGTACTTACAGGCCCGGGAAGGGAGAGACGGCTCCCCCCGCCAGGTGGAGTTAGGGCACAGTTGCATAGCAACGGCCCGTTCCACAGGGGGTATGCGCGTGTAACCCTTCGCTGCCCCGCCATCAAGGGTGGTGAGGGAGGAGGACCCACCGACACGGTTTCGGGCAGTAAAAGGTGCCGTCCACGTGCCCGTAAGCTCTTCATGCACCTCCGGGAAGAAGGGCACTGGGGTGGGGGGCTGAGAACCAGCCCTGGCCACCCCGAGATACCAGTCATCCAACCTCAAGGGTTCGGGACACGGTGGAGGATTCCACACGAGCCCGACCCTGTTGGCGGCCCGGGAAAGCATAGCCATCATTTCCGGGTACGTGTCAGGCACAGTTGTCACCCCCGAAGGAGGCAACTGCGCCGACTCATCCTCCCCAGAAGTATCAGGCTCACCCTCCGATGCAGCGATCGACATCCGGTCGTCTGGGGGAGCTCCGAAGGAAACGGATGGTACACACCTCTGGGGTGGTCCACCACGTTCCGCGGGCAGCTCTACTGGCTGCGGAGTGCACGAGGGGGGAGGGTTCCTAGGGGGTTGGTTCCCCGAAGGAAGCGCGCTCACCGTTATCCTCAAGTCACCAGCCCCGCCGCTCGCAGCAACCCTCTGAGGAGGATTGGAGCGAGGCGTCGGGACCGGGACTCCACCCCTTTGCAGAAAGTGGAGTCTCGACCGCAACTCCGCGATGGTCATCTTCCCACAATGGGTACATGACTCATCCACAAACGCTGCCTCAGCGTGCCTTAAGCCCAAGCACGCAATACAGCGCTGGTGACCATCCCGAGGCGCCAGGTAACGACCGCATCCAGAAACACACAAGTAGAACGACATCTTTAAAAAGACGCGAACTACTCGTGTTAGCTCTTTCAAGGACTGACTCTTTTAGGTGCTGAAGCATGCAGGGGAATAGCCGCTGCAGCACAGACAGGGAATGTGCAGCCTGTCGTGTGCACTCTCCTTGAAGGCGCTCCTCTTACCAGCTGTAACAACAGCTTTTTAGCGCTCTAGGCGCACCGTTTCACCAGCCGTGAGAACGGCCTTCACGCTGATTACAGCTTTGCTCAATCAAACCAAAGGCAAAAACAAAAACAAAAGGAGAATCGGCCCCGCTGCTGCGCTGTCCGCCTGCACCTCACAACAAAGAGACGTCTTGAAGAGAGACTCGTTCACCACACTCGCTTTCAGTAGCTGTCTTCATGGGAGGTTTGGCTCCGAAGCGAAAAGCTGAAGATGCAACGCACCTGCTGCTCATTATATACCTGCGGTAACGGTGCAGTTGACACTGTGACAAGGTGTACTGTCCATCTGAGGTGAAATTAGTCTGTGGAAACTAGGATTTTATTTTTTATGAATTTCTGAAAATATGAGCAAAAAAGCAGAAACATGAGTTTTGGGGGGCTCTTATTTTGGAATGCAACATCAGAATGTCCTGAAACGGTGCAGTTGACACTGTGAGAATGTGTCCTCTCCACCTGAGGTGAAATTATTCTGTGGAAACTAGGATTTTATTTTTTTATGAATTTCTGAAAATATGAGCAAAACTGCAGAAACATGAGCTTTGGGGGGCTCTTATTTTGGAATGCCACATCAGAATGTCCTGAAACGGTGCAGTTGACACTGTGAGAAGGTGTCCTCTCCAGCTGAGGTGAAATTATTCTGTGGAAACTAGGATTTTATTTTTTATGAATTTCTGAAAATATGAACAAAACAGAACAAACATGAGTTTTGGGGGGGGCTCTTATTTTGGAATCCAACATCAGAATATCCTGCTGAAACGGTGCCATTAACACTGTGATAAGGTGTCCTCTCCACACGAGGTAAAATAGTTCTGTGAAATGTATTCAGTTTCACAATGTATGGACAAAACAGCATATGAGTGTTGGAGCGCTTTAATTTTGGAATTCAGCAGCATACAATGTCAGGCTTTGAGGTTTACTATCATTTTCAGGTGAAATTGAGCTGTGAAATATATATATTTTTAGTTATTTTTATTGACTGACTGACTGAATAAATGAATGAATGTGAAATCACGTTCAGATCGGTTCACAGACAGTCTTACCGTAATACCAAGTGTATGCGCAGACCGCGAAATATAGGGGCGGCTAGATTGACCGCTCATTTCTGGGTGGCGGCTGGCTTGACCGCAGTAATATTTTTGGTATGAAAAAAAAAACTAAATAATGACTTATATAGTGATGGGCGATTTAAAACACTGCTTCAGGAAGCATCGGAGCACAGATGAGTCAGTGTGTCGAATCAGCGGTTCGGAGCACCAAAGTCACGTGATTTCAGCAGTTTGACACGCGCTCTGAATCATTCGACACACTGACTCATCTGTGCTCCGAAGCTGCCTGAAGCAGTGTTTTGAAATCAGCCATCACTAAATAAGTCGTTATTTTGTTTGTTTTTGGCACACCATTTTTTTATTCACATAAAATTTTAAAATTAGGTTCTTACCTTTTGGTGCGAGGTGGAAGAAAATGGCGGCGGCGACGAGAAACTTCTGTTCAGATCCTTGACGACAGCTTGAGGGGTGGAGCTTAACAGAGTAAAGTTAACCAAAGTCCCTTTAAGACAAGCTTCGTTTGTCTGGTGAGTTTATTTGCGTTGGTTTTGTTCTTTATCTAATGGCCTCGATTTTTTCTTTTAAATTGTCTGTTGCAATTTAGTAGAGTTTCGTTGAATCAGTCAGTATTATCAGCTTGTAAATCTTTTATTTTTTTCTGATTGGTTTAATTTTTAGTAAGCAGTTGTGGAGATTTATATGTCCAAATGAAGCACTGACTACGTTTACATGGACGGCTGTAATCTGACCTTATTCTGATTAAGACAATATTATGATTAAGGTGTTTACATGTTGCCTTCAGAATATTCCTTTCATGTTCTCGTTTTACATGTTATAGAACATAGATCGATTAATGGCAAACCTCAGTGGACAGCAAGCCAAATTAGCTAACCTAATATCCTAAAGATTATATGGGCAAACGAACTCGTTAAAAATAACAGTAAAAACAGAGAATACCGCTAATCTGGATGGAAGAGTTAGGGAGTTTCAGGGAGTTTCAGTTTTAGAGGTTTTTTTTAAAGCTCTGCCAGATTATAAAGACAATTATTACATGCGTTTTCAGAACATCAGCATAACCTGAACTTTGAGCAGTAATTGAATATATTCTGGTTCTTGTGAGATTAATTTAGCTATTTGATAATTTATTATTGTAAAATATTTGATTCCTGCTGAATCTTTCACTGTGAATATTAATAAATGAATATTCCTGATCATGTATCAGTGTTTTACTGCATCTGTCAGGGTTTGTCCTGTATGGATTTACACTCGTTCCCAGCCAGATCAGTCATTCCAGCGCAGCAGACGAGATGAAGCACTGCGTTCCTCCGGACAGATTCTTCTGTTCTTTTGTTTTTCGTTCTTTGAGCGACTGGCGCTTTATGCATTCTTCGCTCATAAGAAGGAGTCAAGGCATTTTTTCTGGACTTGACGTCTATGAAAAGCATTAAAGATTGAAGACTGGCTGCTCGTGACAGATGATCACATGACTATGATCAGATCTAAACTGCTGTTATCCTCACCGAAGCACTTGCTAGTGGTGAGAAAAACTTTTCATTAATGTAATCATATCTGCAGGATAAGACTGCCATGTTGAGACATTTAAAGTGTTCTGGTCTTCATGATAACACTGTTGTGAAATCCCTTTAACATCCAATATCTGCCACATCCCTCCATCTCACCTCATCACACTGAAGCAGAATCTGCAGTCATCGGTCATCTGCTGTCCATGCTGTCATTTTTCCAGTCTAATGTCTTATTTGTGTTATTTGAAAATTCAATCCATCCAGGTTAACTAGCTAAAATTGTTGCTTTTTCATGAACAACTGTTAATTATAATCCAGATACTGACATCAGACAGATGTCAGATACACATTTACACATTTTTGCCTCAAATGGTCAGATTACCAGTCCGTTGCGAGGAAACTGAGTGCTTTCAACCAACCGTGTGTCCAGTACCATGACCCCTGACCCCTAATGTTCCAAAACTAATGTAATGACTGTAAACATCACGTGATCAGCGTGAATATTAAACACGAGGGTAAATAAGATGACGCATTGGCCGGCCCATGACGTAACCTACTTAATATTCATGAGACACGCCTTTCGCCCGCGGCTTCTCTTTAACCCTTAAATGCATACCTCGTGTCTTTTGTGACCCGGGACGTCATTCACTACCCTCCTCCTCATTCATTTTTTAAAGTTAGACATCAACCTTCTTGGTATTCCTCAATCAATTCATTATAAAGAATATAACAAGAAAAAAATCATAAAATTATAAAAGAATGCCTATTTTTGTATTCATTTTTTGTAAAAATTGTATAGGGTTGCAAACGTATGGAAGCCCGTTTCCGCCACAAAAAAAAAAAAAAGCCAAAAAAAAAAAAAAAAGATTAATTGCGACTTTTTATCTCAGAATTGCGAGTTATAAAGTCAGAATTCTGAGATATAAAGTTGCAATTGCGTGATAAAAAGTCAGAATTTTCTCGCAATTAACTGATGGTCAGTATCTCTGTCTGTAACAGTGCATCAACGATAGCCGTGCTGCAGTGAAGTCTGAAGCTGTTGGATGTATTAAAATGTTCCACTTCAGCTTTGTCTGATTTATTGCGCCTCCGCCACAGCTGATTCTTCTTCTTCTTATGATTATTATGATATTGTTATTATCGTGCAAAATTCATTAGTGTATCCATTCTGTTAAAAACAACTTTTATTGTCCAAATACCTCGACTGTAATTTGCAGAATTGCATGATTCTACCCTTGAGTTGCAAAGTTAATGAAACATGATAGGTATTGGTTGTTTTAGTATTAAGCCCACTAGATGGCAGTAAAAGCAGTTTTTCTCCTTGAAACGCTGTGTACAAGGTTACCGTGGAAACATTCTATATGCATATTCCTGCATAATGCATATGCCCGGAGACTAATCTTTATGTGTCTCCTCCAGTAAAGTCAATATTTCTTTATTGGTAAATCGGCGCTAAAAATAATCCTTTACGATGTCCTCTATTTTATGTATAAAAATAACAAAGCAGCAATCCTGATGGTCAGTCGCAATGAAAGGAAACGCAAGCAAAGTAAGAACTGTGAGAAATAACGTTTCACAGTAGTGAGATAAGGTCAGAATTCTGACTTTTTATCACGCAATTGCGACTTTATATCTCAGAATTATGACTTTTATCACGAAATTGCTCTGAAAAATGCAAAAATAACTATTTTTCACTTATGAATAACATTAATGAGTACCTTTAGTGTTTTCAATGAGGTGCAGCCTATACTTATCTGTTTACATCTCAACAAAAGTGTTTTGGGGTTTCATGACCCTTTAAAGCAGCAAAGTTTTGAAAACAAAACCAAAACAAAAATACAAAACATTGCATCTTTTTATGAAACTATTCTTCCCAGAAAGCATAGTGAATGATGTGGTCAAACCTCTTAGATCCCCTGACAATGGCACTATCGGTCAAAAGACTCTTCTGTTCACCTCGCATTTATTTGATCAAAAATGCAGTAAAAACTTTGAAATATAATATAAATGTAAATCAGCTGTTTTCTATGTGAATATATAGTAAAGTGTAATTTATTCCTTTGATCAAAGCTGAATTTTCAGCATCATTACTCCAGTCTTTAGTGTCACATGATCCTTCAGAAATCATTCTGATGATGGTAATCAGATGTAGTGCAGTGCTTTAGTGTTCAGCGGTCGAATCGGCTGTGTCCTAAACCCATCAGGTGCTCAGGTCAGTTCTGGTCAGGCGGTTGACTGGTGTTATGCAGTATCTCTGTTTGTCCGTGTGTTTCTCTCAGCTTCAGCCGCCGGTGTTCCAGAAGTTTCCTCAGCATGTGTTATTCCGTACACACTGTCTCTGAGAGTCGAAGTGAGATCTTCAGACCGCATCTCCAGACTGGAGTCCAACTGCCCTCTGGATCCTCTGGTGTTCCTCGACTCTGACCACACTCACGCCACGGTACTGTGTGTGTGTGTGTGTGTGTGTGAGTGTGTGTAGTCCTATTAACACTGGTGAAGAAAGTTCTTGTATTGTTTGAGAATAAAATTACATATTTGATTGAAGTATTTTAAGTATTTCAAATACAAATTACATCTGATTTTTTTTTGTCCAGTAAAAAACAAATGACAAAATAATCAAAACTAACCAAATGCGTATTTTCAATACATTTAATTAAAATACTGCCCATCTCTGCATAGGGTTAGGGTTAATCAACTTCAACATAAAATGTAAAACAGTTCAGTTTGGTTAGAGCATGCTTTAACATTGGAAAATCACACAAAAATCAGTCTGCTTGAAAACCCATCTGACAGCTTGCTGGAACCAGTTGAAAAACCAGAGCTTCTTCTTCTTCTTGATTTTTATGGCGGTTGGCAAACAACTTCAAGGTACATTACCGCCACCTGCTGGTTAGGAGTGTGGACCAAGAACGCAAGGACCTTTACCTAACACCTTCTAAACACCTATAATCTTTTATCTAAATCAGACATTTTCAAATATAGTATTAAAAAATCAATACACTCCTCATGTGAGTTGAAAAACCAGAGCTGGTTTTGAAATGGTCTTTTATATCTTTGCTGTGGTGCATCATGGGAGGTGGGAGAAACCAAACTGGGGGTTGAAGGGTATTTATTTATTATAATTGAAAGGTTTTGCAATAGTGAAATATGTTGTTATAGAGTATATGTATTTTTTTTAGTCAGAGCACTTACAAAAAGCTTATAATACTAGATTTGTTTATTTGATTAACTTAATTTCTGGTTGCTTGCATGTCTGTCAGTGGTTGTGCCCATGTGTATAAATGCACACTAACTGAACTTTCACAGCATTGTCAGTCTGTGATGGAAGTTGAAGAGTAAAGAATCTACTGAAGGTTGGAATGACTGAGTGTGAGAAGTTATGTTATTTATTTTGTTTGTTATGTTACAACCTTATGTAATTAGAAATAATTTGTAAACTGCTTAAAATTTTAAGTGCAGTGAGTTTGGTGTTAAAAGAAAATCAAAATGTAAGTATAAACTAAAATCTGTTCTATAGTATTTCATAAAATGTTCTGTAGGATTGCACACCTTCAGTCATCTGATCATAGTAATGTGGTCATGTTTGTAATGATATTTGAAATGCGATAAAATGTAAGAGTTACCATACTTGTTAAAATCCCTTTGTGTACTGCTCTTACTGACCCATTGCTAATGGGTTATGGAGATTTAGAATAGATGTACAACAAATATTTGTTGCAGCCCTAGTAGTTTTATCCTTAATAAAAACTAAAAAGTTTCTTTTCTCTTGCTACTTTCAAGTTTTGGAAAATGTATCCATTTACACTGTATTATGTACAAATCTGTCATTATGTCTTTGAAGTGCTTTTAACAGTCAAATTACTTAATTTAAATTGATCACTTTGTTCCAGTGAGATTGTGACCTTGATCGGGAAAGGCAATGCATGTTTTATCTTATGCCTCTGGTTTCACAGACAAGGCTTAAGATAGTCCTAGACTAAATGCATGTTCGAGCTGTTTTAACTGAAAGCTAATTGAACAGACATATCTTAAAATATTTTGGTGCCATTGTTTTGTCTCTAGATGTACACCAGTGGTGTTTTTATTTATTATTTCTAGTGAACGTTTATAAAATCTACTTATGCTGTAATTGAACTAAAGCCATTGTGCATATTATTGTCTTTTCTTGGTCAATAGCAGTAATGGAAGTGAAGGCACTTTAAACCAAGCACAGACTCATGTTCTACTACACTATCTGAAGGTAAGAAGTTACAGCTTGAACTTTGCATTGTCTGTTTTCCAGATAACTTCACATGGATGTTTAAAAGCTAATTACTGTTTTGTTTTTAAATGTTTAAAGAGAACCAAGAGCATCCACTGAGTAATGTTCTGCAGTCTCAAAGCTGAATCCACTTTCTGCTTGTCTGCTACCAGAGGACACAGGCAGGGGAAACATGTTTGCTTGTCCCTGATGCCTGTAGATATATTTTTTTCTGCAAGAAATCATTGTGCATTAGCAGTAATACAGCATTAGCACTAATGGTGAAGTCTCAGCCTGTTGTGTGAAGCCCTTCTTGTTTGGAGGCTTAACTTGTGGAGACTGAACCCTGGTTTCACAGACAAGGCTTAGGTCTAGTCACAGAATAAAATGCATGTTTGAGCTGTTTTAACTGAAAGCAACTTGCTCTGACATGCTTTAAAATGTCAGTGCTATTATTTTGTCAAGATGCACAACAGTAGCGTTTTTAAGGCACGGTTAAAAAAGCTAATTAAGTGTCCTAACTGAGCTAAGGCCCAATCCCGGCTTACTGTAAACCCTGTCTGTGAAACCAGGACTGAGTGTCTGCCAGCACATGTGCACTGAACAAGGCTGCAGATAAGGCAATAATTTCATTGACTTATGTACTCTATTTTTTTTATTTATTTTTTTACATTTTTTTGCTGTTTGACCTGCATTTCTCCTGTTTCACCTGCAGGAAACCATGCAGTCCCATCTCCCCCCTCTTCCCTGTACGTCACCCACACCTTTCATTTTCTGTTTATGGCTGTCTGGCTATTACAAAGTTCCGATGCAGACTTTTCATTCCGGATGTAGCAACACTCCACTTCTCATGGGTGTGAATGAGACCAGGATGTGACCAGAGGACACTGTGATACCAAAAACTGGGAGGGGAGATGGAGCAGGTTTCCTTCTCAAATAACCTCGGCTTCAAAATGTACTATGTGTTCCACGTAAGGGGTGCAGCTTCTTGATGTTTTTCCTTCTGTTGTCCTGTTCCTTGGTCTCACTTGTCACTTATAACTTCAGCACTCCTCTAGGTAAGCCTCCATAATTTTAGCTCTTCTACTCATTTGCTGTTTGAAATGTGGAGGGCTTTCTTTGGTGTATTTGTTGGATAATAAAGCAATCTTGCAATGCAGCCTCTGATCAACCAATGTTAGGTATACTGGTTGAGGAGCAGAACAGGTTAGAATCAGTCACCTGCAGGTGCATTTCCAAAACCACAAGCTCAGGCATCAGATGGAGCCATCCAAAACTTGGTTTTAGGCAAATAAGGGAGCAGAGGTGTATTTAGCAAAGTGCATGCTAAGATTTAGGGAAGGTTGCTCATTGGTGTTCATCTAATCAATGTTAAGCTGTTAATGTTTGGTTTTTTTGCTTGTTTACAAAGGCTCTCCACCTTTCTGTTGTGCTTTTATATCGTCCATCGTATATCAGTATTTTGAGACGTTTCTTGTTAATGTGGATGTAAGGTCTTGTAATTTGTAAGTTTGTCTACGTATTCTCCTGTGCTCATCTGCATTTTGCATTTATTCAACTTGCATTTGCATTTTTTTTGTGCCCTCCTGTATGCACCTTTTTTTTTTCTTGCCCCTTTTTTTTTGTATTATGCCTTCATTGCCCTTTTATGCATATGACTGTCAATTTTTTTTTGTTTTGTTTTTTATCCACAATTCTTTTTGTATCACCCTTTTGCCTGGTATTCTCATGTATGAATTGTTCTAGTATTGTTTTTTCCCCCCATCATTTGTGTCCCATTGTAGTGTTACTTTTAACTTTTGTATTTATGGTTTTCATTTAGTGACTTTACACTTTATGGCCCTTTTCATTAGTCTTAAGAGCATCAAAAGGCACAAGTTTCTTTCTTTTTAACTAACTTTTTTTTTTTTTTTTTGGCCTGTTGTATTCCCATATTTCTGCATTCCCATCATGACACTCGGTGTTCCAGCCTTTTTGTCCCTTGTCTTTATTCACTTTTGACTTGTGCTTTATTTATTTTTGTGCTTTTTGTATTATGCTTATTTGTATTTTTGTATTTTATAATTTGTCTAATTTTGTATAGTAATTTTACATATTCCCATATTTTTATTATTTATTCATTGTTATTGTCCCTCTTATTCATGCAACTGTCATTTATTTCCCTCCATTACATCTGTGTGGTTTAAGTTTTGTGCAGCTCAGACACTGTGGATGATCTTTACATGGAGGTGCACAAGTTCTTCCATCTGCTAAAATCACACCTTAAACTGTCATAACCTGACCTCATTGTACTGGCTCAGTTCTAAGCTGAATCAAATGTAAAGCTTTCTACACTGGCTTTAAGGACTGCCACTGTATTTGCACCCCTACCTCAATGCACTTATTCAATTAATGTTACAGCCTGATGCTGTTATTTCATTTAGCCTGTTTGTATTTCTCACCCTTGATTGAATGGCCACTGTTTCGTTGGATACTTCAATAATTGAATAACTGAAATTACCTTCTGGAAATGTGAAATTTTAAGTGGTCAAAGTTTTTAGCACTTTGCAATTATGTTTTTATTTACTGGTTGAGCAATATTCCCCAATAGCTTTATGGTGGAGAATTTGGACATCCTTCAATGCAGCCTCAACCAATGCCAGGTCTACTACAATAGAAACGGAACAAGGTAGAGTCAGTCAACTGCAGGTGTGTATCCAAAACCACTCAAGCTCAGATATATAGAGATGCCCCGCACTCAGTGACAATTAAGCATTAAGATGGTTGATCATTGGTGCCTTGCCAAACATGTTTTAGTGTTTACATATTCTCTCTTCGTTTCAACTGTGCTTGTTGTTTGTGACTGACTTAGAACAAAAACAATTCTAGACTGGTTCGTTTTCAACTTGTTGCAATTTGCTAGTTAGGGTTAACCTGTCTTCATGATTTGTTTTTGCTCATCTTAATTAAGCCTAGGCCTGTTGTTCGTTGGTTTTTGTTCCTTTTTTTTTATGTTTTTTTTTTGTGGTTTGTGTTATGCTGAGACTTACCCTTTTTTGCATTTGTATGCATTCATGCTTTTATTTTATTTTTTTTGGCAACAGTGACCATATGTCCCCTGTTCCTTTTGTATTCATCTGTGCTCATACTTATTAACTTTTATTTACCTTTTTATACCCCTTGTATTTATGCCTGTTTGTTTGTTTGTTTGTTTTTTGTTGTTGTTTGAATGTAGTTGTGCTTTTAAAATTTTCATAGCAGGTTCGTACCCCCCACCCCACCAAGTATTAATGCCTTTTGATTATACTTATTAGCACAGGAGAATACAGACAAAGTAATTAAGATTTATACTAATGTCATAGACATGAAATTGACTCGACAATTAATGGTTTCCCCGATTTAAGCCTAACCCCCCCCCCCCCCCCCCAAATGCTCTTTAGCATTTTTTAAAATTTACGAC
>NC_090241.1:7500-52500 GCF_024489055.1 Chanodichthys erythropterus
AACCCTAACCCTAACCCTAACCCTAACCCTAACCCTAACCCTAACCCTAACCCTAACCCTAACCCTAACCCTAACCCTAACCCTAACCCTAACCCTAACCCTAACCCTAACCCTAACCCTAACCCTAACCCTAACCCTAACCCTAACCCTAACCCTAACCTAACCCTAACCCTAACCCTAACCCTAACCCTAACCCTAACCCTAACCCTAACCCTAACCCTAACCCTAACCCTAACCCTAACCCTAACCCTAACCCTAACCCTAACCCTAACCCTAACCCTAACCCTAACCCTAACCCTAACCCTAACCCTAACCCTAACCCTAACCCTAACCCTAACCCTAACCCTAACCCTAACCCTAACCCTAACCCTAACCCTAACCCTAACCCTAACCCTAACCCTAACCCTAACCCTAACCCTAACCCTAACCCTAACCCTAACCCTAACCCTAACCCTAACCCTAACCCTAACCCTAACCCTAACCCTAACCCTTACCCTAACCCTAACCCTAACCCTAACCCTAACCCTAACCCTAACCCTAACCCTAACCCTAACCCTAACCCTAACCCTAACCCTAACCCTAACCCTAACCCTAACCCTAACCCTAACCCTAACCCTAACCCTAACCCTAACCCTAACCCTAACCCTAACCCTAACCCTAACCCTAACCCTAACCCTAACCCTAACCCTAACCCTAACCCTAACCCTAACCCTAACCCTAACCCTAACCCTAACCCTAACCCTAACCCTAACCCTAACCCTAACCCTAACCCTAACCCTAACCCTAACCCTAACCCTAACCCTAACCCTAACCCTAACCTAACCCTAACCCTAACCCTAACCCTAACCCTAACCCTAACCCTAACCCTAACCCTAACCCTAACCCTAACCCTAACCCTAACCCTAACCCTAACCCTAACCCTAACCCTAACCCTAACCCTAACCCTAACCCTAACCCTAACCCTAACCCTAACCCTAACCCTAACCCTAACCCTAACCCTAACCCTAACCATAACCCTAACCCTAACCCTAACCCTAACCCTAACCCTAACCCTAACCCTAACCCTAACCCTAACCCTAACCCTAACCCTAACCCTAACCCTAACCCTAACCCTAACCCTAACCCTAACCCTAACCCTAACCCTAACCCTAACCCTAACCCTAACCCTAACCCTAACCCTAACCCTAACCCTAACCCTAACCCTAACCCTAACCCTAACCCTAACCCTAACCCTAACCCTAACCCTAACCCTAACCCTAACCCTAACCCTAACCCTAACCCTAACCCTAACCCTAACCCTAACCCTAACCCTAACCCTAACCCTAACCCTAACCCTAACCCTAACCCTAACCCTAACCCTAACCCTAACCCTAACCCTAACCTAACCCTAACCCTAACCCTAACCTCTAACCCTAATCAAACGTAACCCTAACCCTAACCCTAACCCTAACCCTAACCCTAACCCTAACCCTAACCCTAACCCTAACCCTAACCCTAACCCTAACCCTAACCCTAACCCTAACCCTAACCCTAACCCTAACCCTAACCCTAACCCTAACCCTAACCCTAACCCTAACCCTAACCCTAACCTAACCCTCGGACTCCTACCCCTCGGACTCCTACCCCTCGGACTCCTACCCCTCGGACTCCTACCCCTCGGACTCCTACCCCTCGGACTCCTACCCCTCGGACTCCTACCCCTCGGACTCCTACCCCTCGGACTCCTACCCCTCGGACTCCTACCCCTCGGACTCCTACCCCTCGGACTCCTACCCCTCGGACTCCTACCCCTCGGACTCCTACCCCTCGGACTCCTACCCCTCGGACTCCTACCCCTCGGACTCCTACCCCTCGGACTCCTACCCCTCGGACTCCTACCCCTCGGACTCCTACCCCTCGGACTCCTACCCCTCGGACTCCTACCCCTCGGACTCCTACCCCTCGGACTCCTACCCCTCGGACTCCTACCCCTCGGACTCCTACCCCTCGGACTCCTACCCCTCGGACTCCTACCCCTCGGACTCCTACCCCTCGGACTCCTACCCCTCGGACTCCTACCCCTCGGACTCCTACCCCTCGGACTCCTACCCCTCGGACTCCTACCCCTCGGACTCCTACCCCTCGGACTCCTACCCCTCGGACTCCTACCCCTCGGACTCCTACCCCTCGGACTCCTACCCCTCGGACTCCTACCCCTCGGACTCCTACCCCTCGGACTCCTACCCCTCGGACTCCTACCCCTCGGACTCCTACCCCTCGGACTCCTACCCCTCGGACTCCTACCCCTCGGACTCCTACCCCTCGGACTCCTACCCCTCGGACTCCTACCCCTCGGACTCCTACCCCTCGGACTCCTACCCCTCGGACTCCTACCCCTCGGACTCCTACCCCTCGGACTCCTACCCCTCGGACTCCTACCCCTCGGACTCCTACCCCTCGGACTCCTACCCCTCGGACTCCTACCCCTCGGACTCCTACCCCTCGGACTCCTACCCCTCGGACTCCTACCCCTCGGACTCCTACCCCTCGGACTCCTACCCCTCGGACTCCTACCCCTCGGACTCCTACCCCTCGGACTCCTACCCCTCGGACTCCTACCCCTCGGACTCCTACCCCTCGGACTCCTACCCCTCGGACTCCTACCCCTCGGACTCCTACCCCTCGGACTCCTACCCCTCGGACTCCTACCCCTCGGTAAAATAAAAATGATGAATCAAAGAACATATTTAAAGCTTTTATTTATTCTCAAAAACAACTGAAACATTTACAAGAAAACAATTACAAATGTTTACATAAACAAAAACATGAACATTCATCCAAAGAGGGAAGAAACCAAAGTGCATTACATCACATAGACACAAGATTAGATTACAAAAGAACTATGAACAAAAAGGCCAAAAAAAAAACGTGTGTGGGCTTTTCTGACCCAGGCTGAGCCAAAGGTCCAGGATGACACTTGCTATCAAGGTGGCAACTGCTACTTTGCAACCCAATATGGAGGGAGAAAAGGACAACAATAGAGCCAAAGGAGTGGACAGACAAGGCAAGGACAGGAAGTCAAAGCCATGGGACCAGAAGTCCATGTCACAAACAGGGTGATGACTGGTCTCCCTTCTCCCTTTAGGTTTGCCTTGTGAAGTTTGAAGAATGACTGGCCACATTAGAATCGATGGACTCCAACTTAAACTATTGACCTAAGGCCCAAATCAAAGCCAGGGGATTGACACATCAAGGCAGAAATTGCATACACAAAGCCCAAAGTAGATCTGAGCTGCAGTTTGTAGCCAATAAAGGATTAAACAAACGGCTGAAAGGAGCCAGCTCAGACAATATAGGATCTAGTTACAGCAGTAAATTTGAATAAATCAAAAATAAATACTCCGGGAAATAACAATTAAATAGATGTAAAAACAGAAAAGGAAATAAATGGAGTACATATATAGAGACACCAAGTCAACAAAGAACAGGTGGATACAGTAGGTTGGCATGTTAAACATACAAGAAACTTATCAAGAGAACATAAACTAAGATTTACAGGAACTGGGACCAAAATAAAATAAAAACCTGACAATTGCTTAATCGTTTTATTTGTATTATTTGTAATTTTACATAAGTAATTTTGAAAATTTGAATTATGTAAAATTGCAAATAATACAAAAGGGGCCTATGGTCAGAAGAATAACGTAAATAAATTAAGAGGTTAGGTGGGGAAAAAAGTTTAAATGGGCATAATTAAACAAATAATAATAATTATTGACAATCATAAGCTTAAAAAAGGGGGGGGTCCATACAAAAGGGCAGAAATACAAAAAGATGCTAAGGAGCAAAGTCCAAAATTAACTGGCATAAAGACCACTTTGAAAACTTATTTTTAAGAAGAACTATACAACTAAAGTTGACTAAACTAGGACAGATGCATATATACAGTGCGTATAAAGAGAAACAAGCATATGGAACTCTTACAAGGTTGAATAAATGCAAACAATACAGATGAACAAAAGACTGTTGACAAGCAAACAAATTACAAGAGCATGCATCTATATTAACAAGAACTTCCCAAAAGAAGGTTTTATTTATTTATTTAAAAAAAACTAAGAATAACCCTGTTAAAACATTTGTTTGTTTACCAATACTCTCTGCACTTCTCGATTTAGTCAATGAATGCATTGATTAACCATCCCTAAAACTTTAATTGACACATTACTAAATACATCTCTGCTGCCTTATTTGCCTAAAACCAAAGTTTGGGGCACTCTGATACCTGAGCTTATGATTTTTGATATGCACTCTGTTCCACTCCTCACAAAGTATCATACCTAACATTGGTTGATCAGAGGCTGCATTTGAAGATGGCCATATTATCTAACAGTTAAGAAACATGGCTTAACCCAATAAAGAACTCAGTATGCAAAAAGGGACACCAAGAGTCAATTTTCAATCTGTTTACTAAAGAGAACTCCACATTTCCAGGGTTCAAAGAGCAAATTAGAGTAGAAGAGCTAAATTATGGAGGCTTACCTAGGTGCGTACTGAAGTTGTCAATGACAAGCGAGACCAGGGAACAGTAGAACAGCAGGAAAAACATCAAGAATCTGCACCACTCATCTGGAAGACAGGGTACGTTGTGAAGTTGGGTAACTACAGGAAATTCAAAAGGAAATGTTGCATAAGAGTATTTTCCAAGTATTTGAGGAAACCTGCTCCATCTCCCCTCACAGTTTTTACCATCACAGTATCCTCTGGTCAAATCCTGGTCTCATTCAGGCCCAAAAGAAGTGGAGTGTGGCTATATCTGGAAATAAAAGCAAGCATTGCAACTCTGAAATAATCAGACTGATGTAAATAGAAAAAGAAAGGTGTGCATAAGGTGAACCAAGGGAACCAGGGAAGGGGAACCAAACAAACATTAGTGGGACAGCATAAAATTTCCTGCATGTCAAACAGGAAGAATGCACCTCAAATAGCAATGTGCTGAAATATAATTTCTCTTCAAATTTTAAATGTAGTGCCTTATCTGCAGCATTTATCAGTGAACTTCTGCTGGTAGACCCGCAGATTTTCAAACAAGGAGGGCATCACACAACAGACTGAGACATCATCAGTGCCAACACTATCAAAAAAAATGACAATCGTTTCTTGCAGGGAGAAGGGGGCTCAGACTGTCACAATGGCACGGACTCAATGACACATGCATTTAAAAAAATAAATAAAAATAAGTTTGTGGAAATGGTATGAACAGACAAAACAGCAGGTGTGTAGAAACCTTGACAGATCAATTTTGAATACTGTAATGGATTGTAAAGGAGACTTATCTTTTGCAGGCTGGATGCAGAGAACCATACACTGAGAAGCTGACGAGGAGATAACAGGACAGGAGTCAATGACTAAGACTTTGAAGATGAGTTTGAAGACCATGGTCAGATAATAATAGGAATCCTCAGGCAAGCACTCAACTAGGCCAGACACCAATTTCTCTGTGTGAGTTTGCTTTATAGTGCTGCTGATATGGCTTTGAGTAACAGGTGTGATTAGAACTCCATGGATTTTGATAACTTGTAGAGTGAGGGAGAGCATGGCATGACTGACATAGACAAAAGAAAATGGAGAGCATTTGTAAATCATGCAACATACTAGCCTGGGGAAAGAAAGAAAAAAAAAAGAAGAAAAAAAAAACACTTTAACTGCTTGTTAATGTTGACTTAACACACCAGTGATCAACCATCTCTAAAGCTTTTTTAATATGCACATTGCTAGATACATCTCTGCTTTTGCTGAGATGCAAGAGAACAAAGTTAGAAAATTAAGAGAGGGAAGGTTAGAAAGATAAAAAAGAAAAGATACTCAAGGTCCCTTGTCTTCACACAAGAAATGCTTCATAAGACAGGCCGAGGAACTCACATCAATGCTTCCGTTTCATTTAAGTGCATTGTGGGATGTCATTACAGAGGACTGGAGTTGAGAAACAATGCTATAACAGACAAGCACTTAAACAGCAAATTACAAAGGATAAATCTATATATGGGTTGTAAGAGAAACAAACAAACAGATATTAGCAAGCAGTCATCAGTGCACCCATGATCACAGTCCCCAAAGTGCTTTAGAGAGCACATAGAAAAGTGCATCTAAATTCACCCGTCACCAAGTCTGGGGCACCCCGCCTATCCGATATTGGTGTTCAAGTGAGTCAGAGGCCTTTCATATCTCTAAATAACTCTTGCAACACCATAAGATAATATGCAGCACTTTCTCAGTTAAGGTTGTCATGATCTCACTGGAACAAAGCAATCAATTTAAATAAGCAAACTGATTTCTAAAGCACTTTAAAAGACATATTGGGCATTTGGAAAACATGGGTTTAAACGGTACATGACACATTGTAAAGAGATTGTAAGTTGGATGAGATATCAAGTGTCACAAGCAACAGACCTTCTAGACAACACATACCCCATTACATCTCAGACCTATATAGAAAACAGAAGTTAGCATGATACTGTAATGATATGTAGACTCAGTGCACAATGGGAGAACTTTAAACAGTTCATTGAACACAGTGAGAATGTAAACAGACAGGTATCCAAATAAAGCAGAGAGATGAATGAAGATGAAAGGGTGGTTGTTTAGTTCTCACTCCTTGCTTGAGTGTAGAAGATGAGTTACTGAATGAAGGGGACTGGATGAGCACACACCTCAGCTGAAGTTGACCAGAGTGAATCTATGAAGACAGGGGACTTGCACAGAGACACAGGAGGAAGACGTTGGAGGCAAAGGACATGGAGTGAAGACCATGCAAGAATGGAGAAGGTAACTTCTTAGAAGGCTAGCCAACCAGGTAAGCAGCACATAGGGTTACATCTGGTATCCTTTAGGGAAAACAGACAATGAGTGTGGCTGAGGTGTGTGCTTCAATAGTTCATGGCTGATGGGATGATGAGTGACAGGTGCAGGTGATTAGTGGTGAGTGACTGGGTGATTGCTGAAGGATTGCAGGTGATCAGAAAGATGGATGATGGGAAATGTAGTGTGAATAGATTGGTGACCGTGACAGATACATGTTCAACATTTTTTTGAAACCATGTTTTCCAAATTCTGTGTGAAAGCAGCAAGAAAAAAAAACTCTTAAAGAATGGTGAAACACTGGCATAGGCCAGCTGTTAACAGCTGCAACAAAGGATAAAAAGTCAACATTAATGAACACATACAGAAACTGCATATACATTGATATGTTGCACTTTAATTCTCAATCTTATTAATCATAATATATTATTAATAGAATGTTTTTAAGAACAGTACACAAAGGAATTTTAACATGTACTGTAATTCTTACATTTCTATACCATTAGAAGTATTGTTACATGCAGCACAATATTAAAGCAATCAGAGGATTGAAGGTATGTATTCCTAAAAGACATTCTATGCTATACTATAAAAAAGATTTTTCTTTTAGTTTTTACACTTTTAGTTTTTATAAATTATTTTTCCTTCAATAAGAGACTCAAGAAACTTAATGAAACTATAGCATAACAAGTGAAAAAAACAAACATTAAAACCAATTTCTCTCTCAATTAGTGATGGGACTGTTGGTACTGGGGCTCCGATGCTTCGATGAAGTTTTCAAAGCACTGTACTGATGCTTGTATCGAAATGACAATACCACGTGATTGATGACGTTTGAAGCTTCAAACGTCATGCAGTATCAGAAAGTCGGGACAGCTGGTTAGAAAAAAATTGGTGCTTCACCTTATGCATAAAAGGAAAATGCATTTGATCCCGTTTTATTGCTGGGGTCTCAGAGACCCTGAACAGAACATGTCAATTATGATCACATCAGTGTATTTTATATTATTAATCAATATGTGGATCTGTTGATCAGGCTACGCATGACACGGTTGTGGTCTCATTGTCACAAATTAATTTAGATGAGATTAGATCAGATTAGATAGAACTGTATTGATCCAAGACAAGAGTGATTCCATATGTCACAGATTTCCGACGCTTTGTTTGGTCACGTGCTTTTTCAAACCATATCTGCTCCGCAATGATTTAGATTTTGTGCAGAATACAAGTCTGACCACCAGATGTCGCTAATGCGCACTGTGTTAAAAGCTTTGAGTAATGAACCATTTTCCAGCACAAAAAAGAAACCAGCAGGGATTAAACAGCTAGGGATGGGTATTGTTCAGGTTTTAACAGTATTACTACTCTTACCGATACTGCTTATAGATCCATCCAGTACTTTAAATGTATTCTTATCAGTACTTTTGGTTTATATTATATAGTGTCTGGCATTTTTGGTGTTTTATATAAGATACAGTTAGAACATGAACTAAGAAACAAAGTAAAACAAACTCACAAATTCAATAAAACAAAGATACAAATTAAATAAAGTGGTTTCATTTGTTCATGTGTTAAGGTAATTAATATAGGCCTAGCCTATAAAAGAAATCTAAGTAAAGTAACCAAATGTAAAACAACACTACATGGTTTTCACAGCATAAATTAATAGATTAATGCTTATTAAAGCTAACTTTATTCAGATGAAGAGCTGTGAGTGTTACAGTACAGGGACACGGAGGCAGGAGTAAAACACACAGTTGTATTTATTGATGTTCAACAGATTCAAATGGTAATGCAGGTGAGAAATACTGATGAATACTGAAGTGTGGGAAGCAGAGAGGTAATGCTGTCCTTTTATGTCCGTATGAAAGAAGGATGATGCTGACACAGAAGACTGGAGGCGGGGAACACTCACACACAGACAGAGGAACACTGGAGATGTTGGAGACAGGTAAGTCGATCAAAGGACTCCTTGAGGTAAGCATTTAGGTGAGTGAAGTGCAAACGAGACCAGACGAGGAGTGTGTGTGAGTGTAAGTCTTTTATGGAGCGGTTGATGATGGTGCTGATGACGAACAGGTGGCAGTGAATAGTAATCCGGGGATTGAGTGTGCTGGTATTGGTGCTCTGGTGATTGGGTGCGCTGTGGATGGTGATTGGT
This sequence comes from Chanodichthys erythropterus, assembly GCF_024489055.1. Taxonomy (NCBI): domain Eukaryota; kingdom Metazoa; phylum Chordata; class Actinopteri; order Cypriniformes; family Xenocyprididae; genus Chanodichthys; species Chanodichthys erythropterus. Next base: position 16,496 of record NC_090241.1, read on the forward strand.
AGAACCTGACGTGTCTGTGACAGTGAGTGATTTTCTCTTTGTATTTTGTTGTTTGATTAACACTGATGGCATAATTGTCAGAAGGCGACTGTTGTCACTTTAAGACAATAGATATTAACACAAATCGGATTTTCTCCCAGCTGTTCATGTACACTTAGGATATAAACTGTGTTTAAGTAGCTAAACACACTCCAATCCAGTCATTTTAACATATTTTTTGTGTATTTGATCGTTTGGACTTGCACCCGAAGCCCAACATGTTTGTCTATTTGCCATCCGTTTTGGAGCATGTACACACAATTCAGCCTGAGGAACAGCGTCTCTTGCGCAGATTATTGTGCTCTCAATGTTTTAAAACGTTGATAATAATCAGCACACACCTCCTGTTACGTTATCGTCACGGACCAATGGTAGTACGAAGGTGTTTTGCATCTGAAGCGAACTTTTCCTGAAAGTTCGCTTTGGCAAGCCGTTTTGAACTTCCAAAAAGAACACAAAACGAACTTAATTTTGACCTGATTTTGTTCGAAATGACGTCACATCAGTTCGTTCTTCGATTTCGTTTGAAGTATACCGGGGCCTTAAGCCCTGTCTGTGAAACCGGGCCTATGACTTTTACTAAATTTGTATTGGAATTGGTGATTTGTGGCTTGTAATGGAGTAATTTTCGCTGTAAGGTATCTGTATTTTTACTCCAGTATGGTTTTCAGGGTACTCTTTACACTTCTGGTTTGATATTGAGTCCACATTGACACATTCATAATCATTTTTTTTTTTTTTTTTTTTTTACAGTTTTACAGTCTATGGTCGTGATCAATTAAAGATTCTGCTAATAAAGTGGCATGTTCATTCATTAGTTGATTTCTGCCACATTTACTTAACACTATTCTTACGCTGTTTGGTGATAATGTTGTGCATTCAGCACACAGATGGTATTGGGATTAAATTCAATGTAATCAACACTCTCAAACGTGTCAACAACATGCAAGACTCTGTGAAAGTGGCTTGTGCCCAAGAGTGGCAGGAAAGCAGTAGAGCTTTGTGTTATTCATTATAGTCTGGACTTTCATTCAGGAGGAATCTCTGCTGTATCGCTACAATTGGACTTACATAACCGATTACAGAGGGACTTTACTTGGAGAGCACATGCAGATCACGGTTTTCTGTGCTTTACCACTTAAACTAGCTGAATGTGGAGTGTCTCTTACTCAGAAAGAGCTTATGAACAGGTGATGCTGACCACCAAACAGATAGACATTGAGAGGTTGAACGCACAAGAAGAAATTAGAGGATGTGTTCAATGAGTATGTGTTCAATGTAAAAACTGAGTTTCATTGGCTTCTTCTACAAATTAATGGTCAGCATATGAAAGATCATGTCTGATGGTTTCCAAGTAGTAAATGTAACTTGAGAGGGGCGTTTGTCCAATTTCCGACTATAAAACTCAGACTAAGAATTTCTGACTTGGAATTTCCGACTAGGAGTTTCCTGGTTGTAAATTGGACATGAACTCCCTATCAAGTCATATTTACTGCTGGGAAACACAGAGATACCAAAAATAGACTGAATTTGACATGAATTCCAGAATTGTCAGCAAGCTATCTAGATAGTGTGGTGAATGTTTATATGGTTGTCAGTGAATGGGATGCTACATTTTATTCAGTGCTATTTTACGTACAGTGCTATTTTCACTGTGTATAAAACATACAATATGCTTCAATTGATTTTTCATATTTGTAAATATGCACTACTTTAACAACAAGAAAAGACAATGTAGCTGTTGTGGACAAAATAATAAAGAACACCGGTCATGGCGGCAATCGTTCTCCCTCCTCTATGTTTGAAAATTATGGCATGCCCATCTTGGAAACTTGGGCATTAAAATTATCCCAGAGTTTCCAAGTAGCAAATATGACTTGAGATGGTGTTCATGTCCAATTACTGACTAGGAAACTCTGACTAGGAAGTTCCTACTAGAAGTTTCCTAGTCTGAAATTCCTAGTCTGAATTTCCTGGTCCCAGAATGTGCATTATCGTAAATTGGCTCAATAATTATTTTGTGATGATTTAAAGGTGGTGAATAAGTTCATCAGATCTTCATCATTCATTAAAGAAAAATAAGTATAAAGAAAATTTCTTTATATTAAAAAAAAAAAAGAAAAAAAGAGAATCACATGCATAATCAGTGAATTTGGCTCTGCAAGCATTAAGACAAAAAGAAGTTGTATAAAATACCCAGCAGAACAATCTTTTGGAATAATTTCTTTATAAAGGACTGGTTTTTGATTAGTGACACCAAAAAGAACAGAGCAACATCATGCTAGTCTAATAATTTAAAACCAACAATCATATTTACATTATTCATATCCTGTACATGTGTTTTGCTGGGGGAATTAGATTGATCTGAAATGTCTTTAACAAACCCATTATTCACCCAACAGTTGTTGTATCTGGTAACACATTCTGGGCAACAATAACCTCCATTTGTATTCACAGTACTGAGAGTTTGTCACATTATTAATGAAATAAATAGAAGCTACAGTCGCAATTGCTGCTGCATGTCGGTTGCATAATTGCTGTGAGTGAGCAGAATCCTGCGTCCCTGAATACTGCTGTAGTGTTTCAGAAAGAGATGAGGAATGAGAGACGCTTTATAGCGGCAGGAGAATGTGGCGTTATACAGATTTTACAACCCTGAAAGATGTGATTGCGTGCAAACACTGTCATTAAAGGGGCCTATGATCATTTATCTTGTTCCCCCGAAGGACCACTTATAATGCAAGTCAATGTTTTTTTCTGTTACACTTTTGTCGTCTATGTAAATGCCTCTTCACATGAAATGAGTAAAATGAATGTGTCTGCTGTGGGTTCAGTCTAGTTTTTATCTGCTCCATCCTTCAATAACAGTCTCTTTGTGAAGATGCATCAGATCAATAGATTCATAAATCAATCTGCACAGAAATGTGTTGCTCAGACTGTTCAGATCAGACTGAAATGATCAGGGATCTTGTTGAAAAACATGAACTGCTTGTTTCTAATGTTGAAGGCTCTGTAGCATGACAGCACAAGCTTTCACACACTTTACCACATTTTACTCTCCTCATAATTTCTGCTGGTGATCAGGTTGTTTGACATCATGACTGGGTGGCCCAAGTTTCCAAACACTGAATAGGCATTATTAACATGTTCATACATTGATGTTCACATCAGAAAGAAAGAGCAAAATGAGTCGTTTTTGCAGCATTGGGTTAAGATTAACTCTCCAGCTCTCCATTCCTCACAAAAATAAAAATATGAATATAAACACAATGTGACTGTGCAGTTTCACTGCCAATGATGTGTCACTAACATGGAAAATTGTGTTTAACGCAAATGTAAAATATAGTTGCACAAGTGGTAAAAATGTCTGTCTAGTTAATTTTTCTGAAGTCATCCACCATTGGCAGATGTTAATATTGGACCCTGGCTTCTGTGATTCAGTAATGCGAGCATCGATTCCTCATGATACGACCCCTTCAAAAAGAGTTTTGTGAAGGCTGCGATGAAGCATAGATGTGAAAGGCAGAAACACTACTGTGTGTTACAGCTACTCGTCTCGCCTCCGTAGCAGCTGCTCAGATAAAAGCACAATAAATCAAAATGAGGTATTCCTGTTTAGGGAGGTTTATGGTTATTTCAGCACTAATTCACAAAAAATCCATGTGTGTGATTCACGGCTGAATGGCAGACATTCAGAAGTGTCTCGTATTGGCATGACTGTAATGATCTGCAGAAACGAACAGCAAGCGCAGTCCAGAGTTTTGCCCTTTTTATACTAAAATCACATGAGTTGCTGTTCTTATAAAACAGTAAAAGTCTTTCCTTTATGCATAAAAGACATTTTGGTGCAAACATAGATGTTCGTGTGTTTTATCTCCTTGGGTCTTGAGTTCCTTCTTGAGTCTCTACACTTGTTTTGTATGTCACAAGTCAACTGTAGTCCACTTTCTCTCCCACACGTCTTTCATAGGCTGCGTTATGATTGGCTGAGAGAACAGCATCATAGGCTGGATTCTTTAGGGGGGAAGTCCAGGTTGGTAACCATGGTGACTACAGAGAGGATGTCATCGGGGGCGATGAGGTTGGTGGTGCGTTGCATTGAGATGATGCGTTCCTCCACACATCCTGCAGACAGACGCGCCTCGGCCTCATGATCCCAACACTCCTCTATGGTCTCACAGAGCATCGCCAGACCCTACAGGACAATAAACGTATGAGACAGCATAGAAAATGCTTCCATTTTGGAATATTTTCACATGTAAATGAAGCAGCTTTAATGAAGCAGCACTGGAGCTACATGAACAAAACCTGATGAAAATCGGACCTAACCCTAACCAACTGAATAAAAGTCACATTACCAAATCACTCATTAACTTATATTTAATTAGTCATCTTGATATAGAGAATGTGAAATATTTCTTATATATTTTGTATAACTTTGCTTTGTATTTCTCAAAATCCAGTAGTTCCCTTTCAGTCGGTCATGTTCGACATACGTCAGCAGTGAACCGACGAATTGGGATATCGCCAATGTTTCCTCTAAGCTGCACGCATGAATAATAATTGCCACACAGAGGATATCAGACATGAAATCATGTGTGGGGAAATCCGTTTGATATTAGTTTAAATGAGAAATAATTGCAGTGCTCTGGTCAACTGCTATAGAGTTATTGTCTCTATAGAGTTAGAACCGGTGAATGCGGTTTACAGGTTTTATAGAAAGAGAACGATGTGAGCGCGTGTGAGCGGGTGCGGGATTGAGCCAAATCAGTCGCGGTAAGAATACTGTCGTCATGTTTGCGGACTTAATGGCTCAATATAAGAGGCAACACAAAACGAAAAGAAATGGGAAATAAAACATCATGTTTTAATGAAAAGTGGCGGAAATAACAGATGATGGGCACAGAATGCTAACAAAGACATTTACAATTACACACCCACCACAGGTGTAGCTTGCGAACTCAAAATACATCAGTTATATACCTCCGTTTAAATAGATTTTTGTGTGTGGTGGTGGTGTGGGTTTCAGGGATATTTAGATAACTATAAAAGAGTTAACATGTTCACTTTTCTATTAATATTTAGCTATCAGATCTGTTTAAATGCTTCAGTTTGTTTTCATATTATAATACATTAAAACAAATTGAAGCATTTAAACTGACAAAATACTGTATATCAGTTTAAATCCTTCAGGATTATATATAATATAATATAATATAATATAATATAATATAATATAATATAATATAATATAATATAATATAATATAATATAATATAATATAATATAATATAATATAATATAATATAATATAATATAATAATATAAATGTAAGCCTAATAAAAAAAATGATCTCAAGGGGATTGTTTATGGCTCCTTGCCACTAAAAATCTTGAAACCTCCTGGTATAGAAAATCAGGGAAAATCATAAGTTATAAACATGTAATTTTGATGGTTTATCACTGTCTGTTGCTAATAATTTACTGTAGAAAAAAAAACACAATAATAAAACCATCAGTGTAACTGCTCATATTATTATAAAGAATAACTGTCCTGCAGGAGGTTTTTAAATTATTTTTAAATAGAATTTCTCAGTAAAGACTGGTACAGTTAACACAGCAATGTGAAAAAAATCTCAAGTAACCTAAAATGTTCTTAATTTAGTGACTGAACTGCTTGTTTTCAAAAATATGATTTAAATACACTACCGTTCAAAAGTTTGGGATCGGTAAGATTTTTAATGTCTTTAAAAGAAGTTTTGTCTGCTCACCAAGGCTGCATTTATTTAATTAAAAATAAAAAAACGTAATATTGTGAAATATTATTACAATTTAAAATAATTGTTTTCTATTTTAATATATTTTGCACAGTAATTTATTCCTGTGATGTCAAAGCTGAATTTTCAGAATCATTACTCCAGTCTTCAGTGTCACATGATCCTTCAGAAATCATTATAATATGCTGATTTACTGTTCAAGAAACATTTAATGTGTACAATTGTACAAAATATTTTCACTCAAGGAACAGGGCGTTCACATTCTCAACTATCTCGATGACTGGCTCATTCTAGCTCACTTGTGAGATCAGTTGTGCAAACACGGGGACCTGGTGTTAACTCACCTCAGCCGGTTGGGTCTTCGGGTCAACTGGGACAAGAGCAAACTCGCCCCCTGTCAGAGGATCTCTTACCTCGGTATGGAACTGGACTCGATTGCCCAGACAGCGCGCCTCACGTGTGTCCAGTCTGTGCTGAACTGCCTGAGTTCGCTCAAGAGCAGGACAGTGGCCCCACTGAAATTATTTCAGAGGCTTCTGGGGCATATGGCATCATCAGCTGCAGTCACGCCACTCGGATTGCTTCATATGAGGCCCCTTCAGCACTGGCTTCACGGCCGAGTCCCAAGATGGGCGTGGCAATGTGGCACGTTCCGTGTGGATATCACACTGGGCTGCCGTCGTACCCTCACTCTGTGGTCGGACCCTCCATTCCTGCCGCCAGGAGTGCCCCTGGAACAAGTGTCCAGACATGCTGTGGTCTTCAAAGATGCTTCCACCACAGGATGGGGGGCCACGTACAACGGGCATGCAGTTTCAGGTCTGTGGACAGGGCCTCAACTGCAGTGGCATATCAATTGCCTCGAGTTGCTAGCAGTACGTCTTGCGCTTGGCCGCTTCAAACAGCTGTTATCAGGCAAGCATGTACTGGTCCATATGGACAGCACTGCGACCGTTGCGTACATCAGCCACCAGGGCGGTCTATGCTCCTGTCGCATGTCGCAACTCGCCCACCATCTCCTCTTATGGAGTCAGATTCATCTGAGGTCACTTTGTGCCTTTCACATCCCAGGCGTGCTCAACCATGCAGCCATCAAGCTCTCACAGCAGCCTCTGCTTCCGGGAGAATGGAGACTCCATCCCTAGGTGGTCCAGCTGATTTGGCAGTGGTTTGGGGCCACTCAGAAAGATCTGTTTGCCTCCCCAGACACAGCCCATTGCCAGTTGTTTTACTCCCTAACCGAGGGCACTCTCGGCACGGAAGCACTTGCACACAGCTGGCCCCGGGGTCTATGCAAGTATGCATTTCCCCCAGGGAGCCTGCTCACACAGCTACAGTTCAAGATAAGGGAGGATAAGGAGCGTGTCTGGATAGTGATGCCTTATTGGCCCACTCGGACCTGGTTTCCAGAACTGATGCTCCTCGCGACAGCACCTCCTTGGCCATTTCCTCTGAGGAAGGACCTTCTGGCTCAGAGAAGGGGCACCCTATGGCACCCACGTCCAGACCTCTGGAAACTCTGGTCCCTGAACGGGACACAGAGGTTCTAAGTGATCTACCCCAGTCGGTTGTAGACACCATCACTTCTGCTAGAGCTCCTTCTACCAGGAACCTCTATGCTCTGAAGTGGATCCTGCTCTTTGAGTGGTGTTCCTCTTACCGAAAGGACACCCAAACATGTTCGATCAGGTCAGTGCTTTCCTTCCTGCAAGAAGGGCTGGAGCGAAGGCCGTCTCCCTCCTCCCTCAAAGTGTATGTTGTCACCATTGCCACACATCACGACGCAGTTGATGGTAAGTCGTTGAGGAAACATGACCTGATCGTCAGGTTCCTGAGGGGGGCGATGAGACTAAATCTGCTTCGCTCTCCCTCTATAATCTCTTGGGACCTGTCCCTGGTGCTTACTGCGCTCTGGGGACCTCCCTTTGAGACTTTGCAGTCAGTTGAGTTAAAAGAGCTGTCCCTTAAGACAGTATTCCTGGTTGCATTGGCCTCCATTAAGAGGGTAGGGGACCTGCACGCATTTTCGGTCGATGAATCATGCATGGAATGATATCCACTGGATAGTGGATGTCATCGTCTTGGCTTATTAGTCCCAAGGCGTGCCCTGCCCACCCGGGTGGAGGGCTCACTCCACTAGAGGAGTGGCAGTAGAGCTGCAGGCTGGACAACACCAAACACGTTCGCTAGATTCTATAGCTTTCGTGTAGAACCAGTATCTTCCTGTGTACTCACCCCTAGTGGCCAGTAGCGTAAAGGACCTGTTCTAAGTGTCGGCTTGTAACGGCACTCCCGCCCCCTCTCGGTGGGTTGTGGTCTCCGCAGCGTCCCCTATGGGCACGCTTCCCCAGTGTTATGCAAGTCTTACTGAATGGGTCTTGCACTTCTGATGTATGTCTCCATTCCCTCCTTCAGGGAAAGAGGGTTACATACGTAACCAAGACGCTTTTTATAACTACTAACCACTTTATCCCAACAACATGTCAGTGTTTTATTGATAACTGAAACTAGTGAATTTTTTGTTTGTTTTTTTCTTTATTTTTCATTATTTGAAATAAAACTGAAATAAAATAAAATACAAATATTCTATGTGTCATGATCATGAGTTGGAGTGCCCCGTTTAGCCTGCTGTCGTCCCAGAGCAGCCCGAGCAGCCTGAGCCCGCTGCCATCACCGAGCTGCCCGCTCTCCCTTATTCGGCCACGGAGGCTGTCACCGTGCTGCCGCCACCGTGCTGCCACCGCCACCCAGGCCGCCTGCCCTGCCGCCGCCGCCCAAGCCGCCAGCCCTGCCGCTGCTGCTGCTCAAACATCTTGCCCTGCTGGCACCACCCAGGCCGTCTGTCCAGTCGCCGTCAACCAAGCCTTCTGTTCTGCCGCCGTCATCCAAGCCTTCTGTCCTGCTGTCGTCGCCCAGGCTTTCTGCCCTGCTGCCACTGCCCCGGCAGTCTGAACCGCTGGAACCCACCTGGTCAGTTCCTCCAGCACCGCCCTGGCAATCAGCTAGGACTCCAGACCCTAGGGAACCCGCCTGGTCAGTTCCTCCAGTGCCGCCCTGGCAATCAGCCAGGACCCTGACCTTCTTAGAGCCCCCGTGGTCTGTTCCTCTGGCTCCCCCCTGGCCTTCGGTTGGGGGCTCTGGTCCTGGCCCACCGTCCCTACCCCTGGTCCTCTTCCAGTCCACCTCCCTCCTGAGAGTTGTGTTTTTGTTTTTTGTTTTTTCATGGAGCGCCTGGTAGCCGCTCCGTAAGGAGGGGGTACTGTCATGATCATGAGTTGGAGTGCCCCGTTTAGCCACTAGAGGGCACTCCAACATTTTACTCTTATTTCACTGTTTTGGACTTCATTTCCCATACTCACCCCCTGGACTCATTATCTTCATTTCATTGCACTCAGCTGTTTTGTGTTTGCTCATTAGTTTCTGTCTATTTATACTATGTGCTTCTGTCTTTGTTTGTGGTTCATTATTATTTTGTTACATGCACTTTTGTTGCTCTGGCTTTTTGTTTGTGGACTGATTACGTGGAGTTTGACCCTTGCCTGTTATAACGATTTTGACTTTGGATTTACCAATAAATGCTGCAACTGGATCCTAACATCTTGTTCTTGTGTGCAACCGTGACAGTATGAAACTAACTTTATAAAAAAAAAAAAAATAAAATAAAAAAATCATCAACATTTCTAATTTTTAAGTTGAAGTATTAAAATGACCAAAACTGAAATATATATGAATATATATGAACTGAAAAAATAAATGAAACCTAAATAAAAATATCTAAAAAAAAAAAAAAAAAGCTAATAGAAATTGGCAATTACTAAAACTAAAATTAATTTGAAAAACTGAAAATATAAACATAAAAGCTAATTCAAAATATTAATATTAAATAATATAATAGTATATAAATAATGCAAAAATAACACTAAAATGTTTTATATTTATTCCTTTTACTGACAAATACAAGAACCTTTTTCATATTTTTATGGTCATGTGGTCCTAATCGGTTTCTGTGGTCAGATAGTAAATATTTTTGTATTATTTTTTATTACTTGACACAAAGCATTTATTGGAAAATGGTGGAAAATAAATTGAAGATTTGTCAAAACTTATTATACCATGATGAAATGTTATTAAAAATGTAATGTACTTTATGTCAGTGTGTGTGTGAGTGTGTGCTCTACCGTATGTTTTAGCCAGTGTTCTCTGAATATCGGTCGTAGTTTCTTATGCACAACGACATCCTGCATGTCCTCCAGCGACGGATGAAGACCTGCCTCCTCCTCAAACGGCAGAGAGAACTCATCCACAGGACCTGAGAGACACACAAGGGTCACTACCGGTTTACACACACACACACACACACACTTCTCATAATAGTCTCTGAATGAATGAGTGATTGTTACCGTCGGCTGCTGTACATCGCACGGCCAGTTCCCACAGCACAAGACCCACCGCGTACATGTCGATTCTGAGAAACGCGTCACGCTGGAAACTGATCGCCCCTTCCAACACTTCTGGAGCCATGTAGCGCCGCGTTCCCACCTTTAACAAAACAAACAAACAACAACTGCTGATGAAACTTTCACCAACACTATTATCAACAATCAGTTAACACTTTAAATCTGTCACAAATAAGGACTGGTCACAGAGTCTGTGAAGGTCTGCAATGCATTGCTGTGAAAAAAACCTACTTACATAAAAATGTTCATCCTTTTTCTCTGTTTTTGAGCACATGCAAATATCATTCTCACCTGTCCGTGTGTGTCACCTGTAGATTTCCCTGCCTCAAACTTCAGCGCCAGGCCAAAGTCAGCAATACAGGCAGTTAAATCGCTCTTCAGTAACACATTCTTGCTTTTGATATCTCTGAGAGAGAGAGATTAAATAGCAATGAGTAACCTGGACAACAAAATGACACATACTGCCATCTAACTGGGCGCTGCCAGGGATTGCTGGGGGTCCATGAAAAAGTTTAGAGAAAAATAGTGTAAAAACTAAATATAAAAAAAATTAACATTAATATATACAAATTTTAGATTAAAATAAACAAGTCAATAAATAAGTAAACATAAATATTTCCTCTAACAGTACATTACTATGAGTAGAAAAAAGTAATAATTTAACTTTAAGGGTTCACCAAAAAATAAAAATTCTGTCATGAATTATTCACCCTCATGTCATTCCACACCCGTAAGACCTTCGTTCATCTTCAGAACACAAATTAAGATATTTTTGAAAAAATCCAAGAGGTATATGACTCGTGTATAGACAGCAATATAATCAACACTTTCAAGGTCCAGAAAGGAACTAAAGACATTGTTAAAACAGTCATGTGACTGCAGTGGATCAACCTTAATGTTATGAAGAGAATACTTTTTGTGTACAAAAACAAAACAAAAATAAAGACTTTATTCAACAAAATCTTCTCTTCTGTGTCATTCTCATACATTGTTTATGTTCAGAATGCTGGCTCAGTATTTGCCAAAGCTGATCATGTGAGCAACACGATGCATGCGTGTGATGCTGACACAGGAGCCGGCCAATAATGAGTCGCCGTTCTGACAATGAACCTGGAAGTGCTGGACGTAAACAACGTATGAGAATGACACAGAAGAGAAGAGATTGTTGATTAAAGTCATTATTTTTGTTTTGTTATTCTCGTATTATTCTCCATTATTTAGTATTCTTGTCTCTTCATAACATTAAGGTTGAACTACTGCAGTCAGGTTGACTTTTTAAACAATCTTTAGTATCTTTAGTACCTTTCTGGACCTTGAAAGTGTTGGTTAAATTGCTGTCTATGGACGAGTCATACACCTCTCAGATTTCATCAAAAACATCTTAATTTGTGTTCAGAAGAATGACCTGGGGGGTGAGTAATTAATGACAGAAATGTTATTTTTGCGTGAACTAACCCTTTAAAAGAAACTAAATATTTTCTAAACAAAATTTTATACACATTTATATCATACAGATGCCTGTTGATGCAGGTCCTCACACGAGAACAACCTGATCTGAATCAGAGGAGTGTACCTGTGTGCGATGGCAGGCTTGTGTCCGTCCTTCAGGTTGGGAATGTCCTCATGTAAATATGCCAAGCCACGCACAAACGTCTGTGCTATCAGACACAGCTCGTTCCAGGAAACAACATTAGCCTTCAGGAAGTCCGTCAACGAGCCCTGAGTACAAACACACATACTCTCGATATTATCAACACTCCAATCAGTCTCTGTGAATTGTGCAACATTGTGAGGTCATGTGACAGTAATGTAGATGCTACTGTTTAAAGACACCTTGAAATCAAGATTGATTATTCTTATTTTTTATTGTGTTTCAGTGTTTATTGTAAATGATTTATCCATGCAGATAATTATATATTTTTTTTAAATTCACGTGCTTTGTAATCTTTAATCAAAAATATTAAGTTCCTCTTTACCTTGCAACGACAACTCGTTGCAGAAATGAGCAAAATCAATTCCTCATGGACAAGATCAAGTCCCGCCCTACATTTTTTCTCCTTCTAAAAGACGTTTCATGCAAATATACTTCACAAAAGTGAAGAAAAGATTGCAATTTCCATTTCATAACAAATTTAAAACAGTTATCATTGTATACATTTGTTAAATATTAGGGATTATACACTGTGCAGTAAGCACTGTACACTAATGATCTGAGCATAGCTGATGACAAACGCTCTTGTTACTTTTACATGATGATGTTCACAGGTGTGTGTTTGTATGCATGTTTATGCACCTTTTCATGGTACGCTGTGATGAGCCAGAGCTCTATATCCACTCCGCTTCCTCTTTTTTCTGCTCCAATGAAGTGAAGGATGTTTTCATGCTTCATTCCACTCATACTATAAATCTCATATTCATTCTGCCATGACTGCTTATTCTGAGAGAGATCACAAACAAACACTTACAAAATTACCCACATTCAAAGTCATTGTAAAATAGTCAATAAACACACAAACTGGGCTGGTGCAGCACTTCTATATTTTAATCTGTAGCGTAGCCTCACTTTTTCTTGCGTACCAGCACTTCTCACAACACCAGCACTTCAAAGTTAACACCGACAATAATTATTTACTGTGATTATTATTATAGTCTCCAGTACAATGAAGTGTATTTTCAGGCTGAATTAATTTTTTGGGTTGGAGGTTTATTCATAAAGATATCATAATGAACCTCTCTAGTTTTAACATACATACAATATGCCATCAAACATGCCTAAACCATGGTAAAATTGCTTAATATTGCTTTTGGCTTACTGCTTAATTAAAAACTTTAAAGCCTTGAAAATATCTTCTATACTGAAGCTGAAGAGGCAACATGGGCACACAGTAATGACATGAAATCTCTCAGATACCTGGACAGGGAAGATTTTCACCGCCACAGGTTCGTTGAGCAGCTGAGCCTTCCAGACGCAGCCAAATCGTCCACGAGCCTTCACCTCCAGCAGCTGCAGTGGCTTCTGACCCAGCAACGGCGATGGAGGCATCAGTCCGGGATCCTGAAGACAACAAACACAAACACACAGATCACTGCTGAGACTATCCTGCGTCGACACACAAACACACATGGTTTTCTGACAAACAGCATCTGATGCAGGTCAACTCAAATATGAATCCATGCGAGCTAGAAAGAAAGGAAAAAAGAACCCCATATGCAGAAAACAGCAGCCGCATCACAAACTCATGAAAGACGATGAAAACTAAAGCATCGGCATGGCAGGATGGGAGAGTGAATGAAGCTCTTACCTCTATCATGATATGAAAGGCGCGCTAGCAAAAGAGGAAGAGAGGGATTTTACTGTTTCTAGCACACAAGCGTGATGAGAGCAAGAACGATCTCAAAACCATCTCAGCATGAGAATGAGAAAGAGAAATACTGATGTGGTGTCTGTGATAGATTCTCATATGCCGCAATGAGAAACTGACATGGAAACACACTCACTCACTCACTCACACACACACACACACACACACACACACACACACACACACACACACACACACACACACACACACACACACACACACACACACACACACACACACACACACACACACACACACATACACACACACACACACACACATTCACCTAGCTATTTAAAAAAAAGATTATATTGTTTTTACATAAATCTAATTAGAACTTCTATGGACTGTTTTGTCCCCCATTTAAAGGAGAATAAAGCAACAAGCACATGCACTGAGAGTGCACTTCAAACAATCAAATCCAATCACAATCCTTTGACATGAAAATCATTTTATAGAGATTTCTGGGATAGTATGAATCCTTTGAATTAACAGATTTATTCTCTGTGGCTCTAATAAATGTTTATAATAATACAAAAAACAATGAGATGTGAATGTTGTTCAGTGTTGCTTGATGAATCTCCCTGGAAGAAGAATAAACATAGCTAAAATATTTAATAGAAAAAATTTTCTCATTCAGTAGCTTTGTCTAAAGACTTGAATTACTGAAATAACTAAAAACTAAAACCAAAAACTGAAACTTAATAAAAACTTGGTAAGCTGTAAAAAGGGTGTTTTTTTAAATCCTTTTTTAAAAATGGTTAATATCTCTTATATCATCAGTTGTTAATAAATGTTTTATGTTTTTTTTTAAAACATTATAGTGTTTAAATTCATTGTATGATTGTTATCGTGGTACAACCAAATAGTTGCACATTATATATATATTGTAGAAATATACAAAATTGTTGATACCTTTGATAAATATGATCAAAGATGACTGTAAAAATAAATCTGCAATGTTTATCCTTTTGATCTTTAATTCATAAAATTAGCAAAAATCCAACCTTTCATTGAAGGAAAACAATTGAAAGTTGGGGGGAATCAAATTATGAAATAAATGCTTTTCTCCAACACACATTGGCAACAAAGGCCAAATTCCCTTAAACATTCATCACAATGAGAAAAAACAAAGAATATAGTTCTGATGTGCAGCAAAAGATTTTGAGCTTCACAAAATAGAAAGTGGCTGTAAGAAAATAGGTAAAGCATTGAAAATCCCCATTTCCACAATCAGGGCAATAATTAAGAAGTTCCAAACAACTAAAAATGTTACAAATTTGCCTGGAAGAGGACGTGTGTCTAAATCATCCTAATGCACGGTGAGGAGGAAAGTTTGAGTGGACAAAGACTTTCCAAGGATCACAGCTGGAGAATTGCAGAGATTAGTTGAGTCTTGAGTCTCAGAAAGCCTAAAGAAATTATCAAACAGCATCTACATCACCACAAGTTGTTCAGGAGGGTTTCAAGAAAAATCCTCTGCTCTTATCCAGAAACAATCTCCAGCATATTCAGTTGTCAGACACGACTGGAACTTCAAACAGGACCAGCTTCTATGGTCAGATGAAACTAAAATAAGAGCTTTTTGGCAGCAAACCCACCAGATGGGTTTGGTGCACACATGGATAAAAAGTGCCCCATGCCCACGGTTAAATATACTGCTGGATCTTTAATGTTGTGGGCCTATTTTTCTGCAGGAGATCTTGTTCAGATACATGGTATCATGGATTCTATCAAACACCAACAGATAAAAAATCAAAACCTGACTGCTTCTGCTAGAAATCCAACAATGGACCGTGGTTGGACCTTCCATCAGGACAATGATCCAAAACAAACATCAAAACCAACACAAAATCTGAAGGATCTGGAGAGATTCTGCATGAAGGAATGGTCTCTGATCTCTTGTCAGGTGTTTTCCAAACTCATCAGGCATTATAGAAGAAGCTGTTTTCTTGGCAAAAGGAGGTTGCAAAAATTTAATAAAAGGGTGCCAATAATTGTGGCCAACGTGTTTTAGAGAAAAACATTTATTTCATAATGTGACTTTCCCCCCACTTTTAATTGTTTTCATTCAATGAAAGGTTAGATTTTTGCTAATTTTATGAATTAAAGATGAAAAGGATAAACAATGAAGATTTATTTTTACAGTCGTGTTTATATATATATATATATATATATATATATATATATATATATATATATATATATATATATATACTGTAATTGTACGACCTGACATGAAAAGTGTACCAACCTACCCATACTTCAAATTAGCCATTTTACCAGTATTTGAGATAGATCTACAAACCTTTTCACACTGCCACAAGGATCAGTTATGCTCCTCTGGATGATGCATTATCATGTTTACTGTTATTACTTTGTCAATTCATAATAAAACAGCCATGTTTGCGGTTGTGCCACCCTGACATTTGAGAATGGACAAATTGCTGGACAAAAGTTTTTCAATTATTTCAACATCTTTGAAAACTAGGTGGCTGCTGGAAGAGGCCGGCAGGGGGTGCTCACCCTGTGGTCGGTGTGGGTCTTAACACCCCAGTATAGTGATGGGGACAAAAAGCACCGTCCTTCGGATGAGACGTTAAACTGAGGTCCTGACTCTCTGTGGTCGTTAAAAATCCAAGGATGTCCTTCGAAAAGAGTAGGGGTGTAACCCCAACATCCTGGCCAAACTTGCCCATTGGCCTCTGTCCATCATGGCCTTCTAATCATCCCCATACACTGATTGGCTTCATTACTCTGTCTCCTCTCCACCAATAACCTGGTGTGTGGCGGGCATTCTGGTGCAATATGGCTGCTGTTGCATCATCCAGGTGGATGTTGCACATTGGTGGTGGTTGAGGAGATTCTCCCTTCGTATATGAAAGCGCTTTGAGTACCCAGAAAAGCTCTATTTAAATGTAAGGAATTATGTTACATGTACTTGCTGTGGTAATAACAGTAAATTTGCGCACAATTAAATGGAATCAAACCCTAATCCTAACTCTAACCCTACAGTAAGTTAGTGTTGTTAATTAATATTACTCCATACTTAAATGTATTATTACACTGTAACAAGGACACCTTGAAATTAAGTGTAACCCAAAAGACACATGGATACACGTTAATACCGGTAATGATATGTGAAAGAGTCCCGAAAGCTACAAAAATCTCTAGACTATAAAGATCACTGGTCAGAAAGGTTTCACAAGTACCTGTGACGGCACGAGCAGCGGTGGGTACGTCAGCTTGAGATGCCGGTACATCCAGAAAGAGATGAAGAGAATGACAGCAACAGCCATGACGGGAATCAGAGAGTAGAGCAATGTGGGAAACAAGTCCGGCTTTGGGCTGACGGGGTTAGATGTTGCTGGAGACAAGAATTAACTAAAAATGTGACACTCTTTTCAAAATCTGGACATTTAGAAATCTAGAAAGCTATACTATATGTGGTTCTATTTTAGAAACAACAACATACAAACTATGGCAATGATAATCTCAGGGACTGATTATGTGCTTTATTTAATGTTAAAAGTGTCTAATGTGAGTTTGAATATCATTTACAGTCATACTGAAAGAACAATGGACAATTGACCTCAGATTTTGAAAATAAATGAAAGGAAACAAGAATGTTCAGATTGGGAACAAACGAGTGTATTCTATGACAAAGATTGTTTCAGTTACTCAGGATGTATTTTTAATAATGTTAAAATGGTGTAGTTTATCAGCCTATCATATTTTAGGGCCAGTCTCTCTGCCGCAGCAGCTTCACATTGAATATTAATGTGTTTGTGAACTCACTCGGAAGCGTCTCTGGACTGTAGTGAATCTTGTTGTTGCACATGTTCCCCTCACAGCAGCAGAAGAAGACGTCAGGATTCTCCTTACGCTCCACACACTCACTGCTGCACACACACAGAGAACGTGTTTTCATCATCTGAGCACTACAAATCATAGACAACATGGAAATACACTCAACGCATGCAAGCATGCACCTGTCGTAGCAGTAGATGTCATCGAGCCAGCAGCCCTGCTTGACCATCTCGATGGTTCCTGAGCGGTTCTTCCAGGTGGAGAAACAGTGTTGTCGTTTGTCCTTTTCTCCAAAACATGACTCGATTCCGCTCTGGTTCGTCCCCTCCTTTTCCCAGCTGGCGTTATAAAACGCACACTCCTGCGTCTCAGAGCGCCCAAGTATTGCACCTGAATGACACAGAAATATATTTTACATGTTGTCCATGTGAGGTCATTTAAAACCTCATTGCATCTAAAATCTTAAGGTGGAAATGAAGCAGGTAGTCAAGTTAAAATGATTTAGGAAATGGATTTCCAACAAAAAATTGTATGTAACAAACACGATAAATGTAACCAAGAGCTGAGCATGTCGAATAGCACTTCTGATTTCAATAGCTGGATGTCTAACAACACAATACTCCAATAATCATAATGATAAAACACATAATATACAAATTTTTGGTCAACAGTTTTTTAAAAATTTGTGTTTGTCAAAATGCATTCTGGGATTTCTTGCATATGAGGGATATATGCAATGCTGCATTAGAATTTGGCCAGAAGGTGTCTTAAAATTTATTGTATTTATATTTTATAATAATATTGCAAATCTGCATGAAATGAAATTTAAGTTGTTAATCACTTATAAGACTTTCTAAAATTTGGGTGAATTACTACTTTAAGAGCCAGTGAAAGCTTTAATGGTCTGTTTATATTAAACATACTAGCCTTCAAATATTAGGGGTCAGTAAGATTGCTTAAAGTTTCTGTAAGAAGTCTCTTCTGCTCACCAAGGCTGCATTTATTTGATCATAAATACAGTAAAACAATATTATTCCCTTGTAAGATAGCTCATTTCTATGTGAATATATAGTAAAGTGTAATTTATTCCTGTGATCAAAGCTGAATTTTCAGCATCATTACTCCAGTCTTCAGTGTCACATGATCCTTCAGAAATCATTCTGATATGATGATTTGATGCTCAAGAAACATTTATGATTATTATTAATGTTGAAAACAGTTCAGATTTCTGTGGAAACCGTCATACATTTTATTCTTCAGGATTCTTTGATGAATAGAAAGTTCAGCATTTATTTGAAGAAGAATCTTCTGTCTTTACAGTCACTTTTGATCAATTTAATGCATTGTTGCTGAATAAAAGTATTAATTTATTTTTTTAAACAAATTACTAACCTCAAAGTTTTAATGGTTGTGTACAGTGCACAGGAAAAAGTGCGTGTGTGTGTGTGTGTGTCAGGGAAAGGGCTTGTATTTCGTCCACAACAGCTCATTGAAGGGAAGGAATGCTAGAAAGCCGACGCATGGAGCAATCTGACATTTCTGCTGACAGACGTCTTTAACCTCTCTCAATAATTCAACACGCTGAACAGATTTCCATTCACTTCAGCCCACTGAACATTCACAAAATTCCATGCAAGCGTCGCTGAAACAAGCATTAAAAGCCTTCATCAGGATGCTGGGCAGAGGCGGCATGATTATGAAATAATTATGAACTTTCATAGTAATAGTTCACTTACTTTCATAAATCACAGGATTAAAAGGCCAACAGGCGCTGATCACTCTCACAATCTTATCAAGATTGTTCAGTTCTCAGCCAGTGGAAATGTTTCGTTCCTAAATGTCAAATGTCACTTTCATTCTTCTGGAGTCACGTGTGAGTTTGGAGAGTCTGAATGGTGTGTTTGTGCCTGAAGTCTCAACATGTGTCTGCTTTCTCATATCATATTCATACATTTTACACCTGTCATAAATTGTATTCATTCTTGTTGTCTCTTTTGCTACATTGTTAAAAATATATAATAAAAAAAATAATCACAACACAATGTTTACAGATCCTCTAATAAAAGTTATTTGACTTCTCATGTATGTATGTATGTATGTATGTATGTATGTATGTATGTATATATATATATATATATATATATATATATATATATATATATATATATATATATATATATATATATATATATATATATATATATATATATATATATATATATATTATACACACACACACACACACACACACACACATCTCATTGGAGTTAATTCTGTCACAATGCCTGTGCTGTGTCTTGTGTTTTATAGGACTTTTATGTTTAAGTGTAATCTTAGTTCTCTTTGCTTCTGTCTTCACTTCCTGTGTTTGATTCCTGTTTTGCCTTGTACTTTGTGTGTCATTTGTTACCACTACATCAAATCACCTACACCTGTCCCTCATCTACCCATTGTTAACCTGTGTATTTATAGCTCTGTGCTTCACTAGTAGTTTGTGGGTCGTTGCTCCTGTATGTGTGTATCTGTCTTTATGTTTTTGTTATGAAATATTTGTGCTAGCATTTGGATTCTCTGCCTTATCCCTGCTCATACATTACAAATTCATTGAAAATTGTTGTTTGCTGTTTTAATGTTTGTTGGAATTGTTGTTTTTATATGCCGCAAACTGGATTGTCAAAGAATATTGTTGTGACTGTTACAATGACAATAAAGAAGTCTAATCACTGAATCCTCCTGTGAAGGTATGATCTCTCTCTCACACACACGCAACTGTGCACACTTTTACTTTCTAACAAAAAATCATTCTGTATGATTCATAAGCCTTTTGAAAAGTGGGGACATGGAGTAATGTCCTCATAAGTCACCTCTTCTTGTAATACCTATGTCATACCCATGTCATTATATAAATTTGTATCCTGATATGTCACAAAAACGTGCGCACACATACACACACAAACACATACACACACACATCACACTATTACCAGCAGAGGGCGATAATGCTCAACCAACTAACACATTACAAGCTTTGGGTCATTTACAATAAATAATTAAGGTGCAAAGATAATTAAACTAAGACAGACATGTTGCAGTGAAATACCCAGTTACTCCTGCTCTGGCCACAGAAAAATCATCATGGACACTCAAAAAATGTATACAGACGTAATATTGTTTCTTCAGTGTAAAGATGTTGATATTAAGTCTTTTCTTTCAGCATATATACTCTGCAAAAAAAGAAACATTCTCACACTTTCAAACTGCTTTTTTTCTTAGCAAATTTCTTATTTTGTGTATTTTTTTGTGCATGTATATATAGTGTATATAATGACTTCTGATGCAAAAGCTTCTAAGTGCCATCTGATATTTTCTTCTAAAATGAACATATTTATCAAGCTTGTATATTTATGCTGTTATTTCACTTTAATTGTAATGAAAGGACCTATTAATTGCCATTTAATTGAAATTACTGAGCTTAAACATACAAGCTTGATAAAAATGCTTATTTTAGAAGAAAATTTCAGATGGCACTTTGAAGTCATCATTTTATATGTGTATATATATATAACAACAGTTCTTTCTGGTTCTCGAATCTGATTAGCTGAGATCAGTGTGATATTTTGGAACTGTTTCACCATTTGTACCACTCCGCTTGGGGCAACTATGGTGGTCGAGCAAATCCACCATATTTTATATAAATACTACTGTTGTTATGTCACAAAATTTTTAGTTTAGGCAAGAATTATAATTAAGTTTTTTAGACCTCAAATTTGTGACTCATATATAAACATGGTGCCTATTTTACTAATTGTTTAGATGCTTTGCAGAGCTCCAGGCTGTCAGCGACCATTCAGCACTCATGTACCCACAGAGAACAGCTTCATCTCAGCCAGAGCTTCAGGGATTTGCGCTGGCTCTTACGTAGATAGTGGTTAAAAATATAATTTTTGTCTTTGTAGTAACGGCAGCTTGGGCTCAACTGTTAAACTGTCAACTTGAGATTTGAATCCATGGTGGAAGGAAGTAGTTCCTCACAAAAGAGTGTTTTGTTGTTCTTTTTTATTTACACACTTGTGCTGTCGAACTGTTGTATAAACGCAATGTCACACTTGTAGCCATGTGATATGGCTGTATATCAGCACACTGTGATTACCCACAGCCATGCCGATATTGTCATGATCACATGCTGCGTCCCAATTCGCCTACTTATACTACGTCCTAAAAGTATGTACTGTTTTTGTAAAGAAAAAGTACATACTTTTGAGTGTGTAGTAGAAGAGTATGCAAGTTTTGGGACATACTACCTCGTCATAACTGCGTCTTTAACAGACGTTCTGTCGCTTAGTTACTCAACCTGTAACTGTTTAAACTACCCTGTCAATCATCTTGTCACAGTTAAAATCCTCCACATTGAATTAAATGTATTTTCCTACCGTTTCGGAGAGAAATGTAGTCGCACGTTGATCTGCCAGTCATGGGTCTTTCATGCAGAGAACTCTCCTCATCTTTGCATAATGATGCATTTAAAAGTTAATGACCAAACACATCGTTATAAAAGTTCACAATGCTGTTGCAGATGAAATATAATGTGGATAACATTTAATAAATATCTTTTTGTCAGGTTAGACACTGCTTATTAATCATTTAAGCCCCTTTATCTTAACCGTCGTACCTCGCATGTCCGTCATGTTTGTAGTTTTTAAACACTTTTTATTCGTATTTGTAGTTCTAATCGAATCCTCGTCCACAGCGCAATGTGTTATGGGCAATATTAGCCGTTAGAAGTGTGCACGGATCTGCACTTCGAATTCTAACCGGAAAAAGTACACCATTCGGGTATCTTTGGAATACTCATGTCAACATACTACGATTTGGGACATACTAATTCTTTTTTCGAATACTATTTAGGACGCATAGTATGCGAATTGGGACGCAGCAACAGTCTGCTCCTGTCAGTTCCCGGACTACACTTCCCACAATCCTCCCTGCCAGTCACATGTTCACTCTACACCAATCACCTGTCGCCACATACAGCCATGCACACACTCCTCACTAATCACTACACCCAGCTGCAGCTTGTTACCTGGACTATAAAAGGACTCTCACTCACACCATCCAATCGCGAAGTCTTGATTACCCAGTGTATCATTTCCGAGCGTTTCCCTGTGTTTATTGTCTACCTGTTTTTCGTTACCGATCCTGCCTGTTTCCTGTTTATCGACCCGTTGCTGCCTGTCCTGACCCTTGCTTTGTATACCAACCTGTGAGTGATATCTGCCTGTCCTGATCATTGCTTGTTCCTTGACCACGATTCTGCCTGTCCCTTGCTGTTCCTGTTTGCTCCTGTTTGACCCTGCCTGTACGACCACTCTCACTTTAATAAAAGCTGCAAATGGATCTCTGCCTCAGTCCCGCTTCGTTACAGATATACAGCCATATTGCATGGCTATGAGTGTGATATTATATATATATATAGCTTATTAAGCCATACAATTCAAATCTAATACTGAGATCCTCAAACAAATTATTATTTACGATCCTAAGAGTGTAACTTAAATCTAAGGGTGACCGAGCTTTTGCTGTTGCTGGCCCAAGATTATGGAACAACCTGCCCTTCGAGGTTAGACTGTCCCGTACGCTAAGTACCATCCAGAGCTGCTTAAAGTCATACCTGTTCTCTCTAGCATTTAACCTTTTATTGGATATTTTATCATTGATGTTGTTGTTGTTGTTTTGTTTGTTTTTATTTATTTAATTTATTATTACTTTATTTAATTGTAATGTACAGCACATTGTAGTTACTGTGTAGCCTGAAAAGTGCTCTATAAATAAATAAATAAATCCAAATACATCATACTGGCACTGTAGGTCTTAATTTTAAATTAAAAATTTAATGAATGTGTATAATTTTTAAATGAAAATATTGTCTGAAATGAATAAGTAAAAATAAATAAATAAATAAAAATGTGCAACAGTAACAGCGACTCTTTAGCTTGGAAAGATGCAGAGGCTGAAGCACAGGCTTCATCTCTGAATGGAGTGCTCATACTCTCAGTAATGAGCTAATGAGGCGGGACAGCAGGCCTGCTGGGACAGATGTGTAAATCAAAGGCCAGTGCAGGAGGGGCTGCTCAAATCTAAAAGAACTACTGCAGGAAATCACACAGAGAGCCAAATCCAATACACAAAATCAATAACCTCCCTCAGATGCTGAGCATACTGTAAAATCAGCACTAAAACCCAATGCGGATTCACAGCCTCCTGGAATAACTGAGGATACAAACGAGTGTAAAATGGTAGAGAGCATCACTTCATCATCCACAGAGAGCTAGACACCTGCAGAAGAATCTCTAAAGATCTGAAGTACAAGAGCTTCCATAGAGAAACAAACAAATGTCATGCAAAACTATTTAAAGTTGAACCTCTTTAATCTAAATTACTTAAATACCATAAGCAATATCATGCCAGCAAGAGTGCCACAAGTAACATTTTAAACAATATCTCAATGAACACAAAAAAAATTTTCAAAATGTTGACAAGACTACGTTTAATATAACATCTGTTTAACTTATAACATGAAAGTAAGGTTAATAATATAACTTAGATTACACATTTTTCAGTTTTATTCAAATTAGGGTGATGCAAAAATGAGTACATGATTTTTAATGACAGCACCAAGTCTTCTAGGCATGGAATAAACAAGTTGGCGACATTTTGCAACATCTATCTTTTTCCGTTCTTCAAGAATGAGCTCTTTTAGAGGCTGGATGCTGGATGGAGAGTGAAGCTCAACTCGTCTCTTCAGAATTCCCCATAGGTGTTCAACTGAGTTCAGATCAGGAGCCACTGAATCACTTTCACCCTGTTCTTCTTCAGAAATCCAACAGTGGCCTTAGATGTGCGTTTAGGATCATTGTCATGTTGGAAAAGTGCAGGACTCCAAGTGTACGGAGTGATGGTAGCATCTTCTCTTTCAGTATAGAGCAGTACATCTGTGAATTCATGATGCCATCAATGAAATGCAGCTCGACAGCAGCAGCACTCATGCAGCCCCACATAAGCACACTGACACCACCACGTTTCACTGTAGGCACCATGCATTTTTCTTTGTATTCCTCACCTTTGTGACGCCATACAGTTTTGAAGCCATTAGTTCCAAAAACATTTATCTTGGTCTCTTCACTCCAGAGTATAGAGTCCCAGTAGTCTTCATCTTTGTCAGCATGGGCCCTGGCAAACTCTATGCGGGCTTTTTTGTGCCTGGGCTTTAGGAGAGGCTTCTTTCATGGACGGCACCCATGATGCCATTCCTCTGCAGTGTACGCCGTATTGTGTCACAGGCAGTGTTGGGTGTCGAGTTACTTCAAAAAAGTAATTAATTACTAACTACATCATCAATGTTGTATTTAAAATACGTTTCTAATTAATCTGTCTGAAAAGTAATTTAATTACTCAATAAGTAACTCAACTCATTACTAATTACTACTTAAAATCCCCATAAACATTGACCGGATAGACAATAAAAAAGGAAACTCTTTTAATAATTTAAATATGAGTCAAACATGGAATAGTTTAGCCTTTTATAGTTTTTTAAAACATTATATAATAATAATATAATAATTAAAATTAAAACATACTATAATACTTAAATTTTTTTAGTAACAAATAGGGATGTCATGATACCAAAAATCTAGTAATCTGTACCGATACCACCAAAAGTGCACAATACTCGATACCAAAGTCGATACCATGGTAAAAATATTTCAAGATACAAATAAAACAATGCTATATTTTTTTTCATGGTAGGTCTAATAGTAGTAAAAATACCACAGAAATTGAATAATCAAATATAAACTAACTCTGCATAGTTATAACTGTATAAATTAAATATAGATTAATCCTTGTTGAAGCTTTTCTTTTGTTGCTTGATTATCATTTATAATACAGACAGCCAATAGTAGACAGTAGCATGTTTTTTAGGCTGCTGTCACTAAGACCTAATGGACGGAGACAATATGCTGTTACACATGCTGTTCACATTCACATAACCAACGCGAATATACGCCAAGACAGGCATTTTGACATAACTGTGTGTGTATTTGAACATTTATGTGTAATAAACCACGAAAATCTGACACTCATGCATGTGCGCTTTGGTTGAGAGTGCACTGACTGAAGACCGTCTCTCAGAGAGCGCGAGTAGTTTTTTCTACCTAGGACATAGCTTACATTTTACCATAATGTTCTTGCCTCAAAAAAGTGAAGTAATTGGAATATGTCCATTCTGCAAAACAGCCACTCGCTTCTGCCAACATCTTCAGACAGTGACTACGCAGCCAACTGGTTCAAAGTTGCGAACTCACACCCAACTGCACTACAGCTAACGATTTTAAAGAGGCAGCGTTCACGTTTACCTTTAGACAAAACATTTTGATTTTAAATTCAATACTGATTTACACAGAACTGTTGAACTAATTTACATTATAAGTACATTATAAGTAACTGTAATTAAATGACTTAAAAATGAACAGTAATCCTTTACTTTACTTTTTCAGTGGATAAATAATTTAATTACAGTATTATGACTGATGAGTAAAGCTTTGCTGATCTTCTTGTAACCTTTCTGGTGTAAAGAAATTATTTTCCTCCTTAGGTCTTGTTCATTGAGATATTGTTTAAAATGTTACTTTTCAAAGGGCGTGTACTCATTTACGCTGAGCACTGATTATATATATATACAGTGGTGGTCAGAATTATTGGTAAATATGATCAAAGATGACTGTAAAAAAAAATCTGCATTGTTTATCTTTTTTATCTTTAATTCATAAAATTAGCAAAAGTCTAACCTTTCATTGAAGAAAAAGAATTGAAAGTGGGGGGAAAGTCACATTATGAAATAAATGTTTATCTACAAAACACGTTGGCCACAATTATTGGCACCCTTTTATTCAATAATGTTTGCAACCTCCTTTTGCCAATGAAACAGCTCTCTCTTCTTCTATAATGCCTGATGAGTTTGGAGAACACCTGACAAGAGATCAGAGACCATTCCTTCATGCAGAATCTCTCCAGATCCTTCAGATTCCCAGATCCATGTTGGTGCTTCTTCTCTTCAGTTCACTCCACTCATTTTCTTTAGGGTTCAGGTCGGGGGACTGGGATGGTCATGGCAGAAGCTTCATTTTGGGCTCATTGACACATTTTTGTGTTGGTTTTGATGTTTGTTTTGGATCATTGTCCTGATGGAAGATCCAACCACGGTCCATTGTTCTAGCAGAAGCAGTCAGGTTTTGATTTTTTATCTGTTGGTATTTGATAGAATCAATGATACCATGTATCTGAACAAGATCTCCTGCAGAAAAATAGGCCCACAACATTAAAGATCCAGCAGTATATTTAACCGTGGGCATGGGGCACTTTTTATCCTTGTGTGCACCAAACCCATCTGGTGGGTTTGCTGCCAAAAATCTCTTTTTTTAGTTTCATCTGACCATAGAAGCTGGTCCTGTTTGAAGTTCCAGTCGTGTCTGACAACTGAATATGCTTGAGATTGTTTCTGGATAAGAGCAGAGGATTTTTCTTGAAACCCTCCTGAACAACTTGAACAAAACAAAACCTGAACAAAACTGCTGTTTGATCATTTCTTTAGGCTTTCTGAGACTCAAGACTCAACTAATCTCTGCAATTCTCCAACTGTGATCCTTGGAGAGTCTTTGTCCACTCAAACTTTCCTCCTCACCGTGCATTAGGATGATTTAGACACACGTCCTCTTCCAGGCAAATTTGTAACATCTTTAGTTGTTTGGAACTTCTTAATTATTGTCCTGATGGTGGAAATGGGGATTTTCAATGCTTTAGCTATTTTTTACAGCCACTTTCTATTTTGTGAAGCTCAACAATCTTTTGCTACACATCAGAACTATATTGTTTGGTTTTACTCATTGTGATGAATGTTTAAGGGAATTTGGCCTTTGTGTTTCCTCATGTTTATATTCCTGTGGAACAGGAAGTCTCGGCTGGACAATTTCATGTTCGTGATCACCCTGGTTTGCTAAACAAATGTAAATATGAATGGGAATATACTTCAGAGATATTTTACTCATAAAATATTCTAGGGGTGCCAATAATTGTGGCCAAAGTGTTTTGGAGAAAAACATTTATTTCATAATCTGATATATATATTGAAATGGAAATCAGCTATGACTATGAAACCAGCTATTGGCCATGTAATGTTACTTAATATTCAGAAGCATTTATTACCAAATTTTCATACTAAGAATATAAGTAATTATATATATATATATATATATATTTTTTTTTTTTTTTTTTTTTTTTGCATGTTATCTGCATGTTCTTCATGGTAATAAATAAATAAATAAATAAATAAATAAGCATAATACTAAGGATGTAAAGCAGAGCCAATGTATCAGTTACAATCTCAAAATTATTTGTATCTATTCGCTTTAAGCTGAAGCTCGTGAAAATTGTTCCCTTCATAGTTTTCATTTAACAAATATGCCTGGTATAGCTCATAAAGTAATTCTTTGTTTTTATAATTATAAAATTGATTGAAAAATCTTAATTAAATTAAAACAATAATACTAAATATTAAATAAAAGGCAAACAAATCTTTATTTATTAGTATTAATAATAATAATAATAATAATAATATTAATTACCAGTGTGTACAGAGTTATGTCAGGACAATCATCCACAACCTCAAAGAGGACTCTATATAAAATAGCTGATTAAACAACATGGAAGTTGAAAGAAAATATTCAGAGGTTGAAAACTTCTAAAACAACTTTTATTGCATACAAACGCAAATCTGAACAAATTATAATACCTAAATGCTTGCGGTCTCTAGGAGAGAGTGAGAGAGACATATCAAGTAGTAGAAAATGTGTGATGTAGTATTTTAGTTGATGAAAGCACTGATTTCTGAGAGAAGCACAGAGAAAGCAACACAGAAGTCTGATGCCGTTCTGTTCATTTAATTCATAAAGTTAAAACTCCTTTACTTCACAAACTAATTACTGCATAGTGATTTTAGAGGTTTATGTATAATATCATGCAATATATTCAGGGCTCACCTGTTCTCAAACAAACACAAGGAGTGAGGAGTCTGCCGAATATATTTCCTATTATTCAGTAGAATTTGTTTTGAAGCTATTATCTGTGTCTTTCTGAATAAGGCATTTTCATTGCTCCTTTGAAATAAAAGTTCAGGCTGATGTGGACTCCACAATGGACCAGCAAAAGACTGCAAGAACCGAAGCTGGCCTCTGGCAAACTCATAACTTTAAGAACTTTAAGAACCCGGTCGATCAAAACCATTACTGAAACTAACGTTAAAAAAAACATCTTGTGCAGAAATCTTCACAGTTATAATGTCACAATCCCAAGCTCATTAACATATGACTGCCAACATTTACATATCACATATACAAATAAATATGGAGGTTAGCCAATCATATCAGAAGTCTTACAGGAACAGTAGCAAAAACAGCCTGTTTAACTGAGAAACAATCTCTAAGGTCAGCGATGCCGTCAGAATTTTGTGTTTGAACTCTCGTTTTAGAGGTAGCTCTGTACATTTCTACGGCATTTCGAAGAGTAATTAACTGGTAGTGAATGTATTTATTGTAGAGTTAATGAAAGTTATTGTGAATGTTTGAAGCGGAAGATTTACCTTCATGAAGGTACCTTCATGCTGTACACACTGATATGAATAAGTGCTCATGAAACTCCAAGAGACAACATGGTCATTAAAAATATCTCTGTATCGCCCCGACAGCCGTCATCTCGTGTCTTTCACTCACTGCGTTACAGTTTCAGCCAGCAGATTTTCACAGCTGAAATGCTTGACAGCATACGTGTCAAACTATTACTTTATTAATTCCATGTTAACAATTTTACTTAGGGCTATATTAAGCATTTTAAAAGATGAATTTCAAAAAGTACAAGACTATTTTCCTTGAATGTCATGAAATTGCATGTATAGTAGGCTACATGTAGAATAATATGAGCGATCAGAGCTTGAAATTTCATGTCATTTACACAATTAACAAATTTTAACAAATTATGAACAAACTGTAACCTAAAAATAAGTATTATAAGAAACTCACATTTTATTCGGCAACACAAATTACATTTCCATACGTCAAACTGGAATTGCGAAATGATTATGTGCTTCTTCTTCTTTTCTTTTTTTTAAAAAGAAAGTTGCTAAGAAGGACTACAGCTACAAAGATGTGAGTTTAGGTGCTTCACAGATCAGACAACTGTTGTAGTCCTTACATCCAGCTTTCATTTTCAACGTTTGAGGTTTGAATGTGTGTAGCTAGTTTATGTTGTGCAGTAACAAAGACAGAAAACAGAAGAAACAATGGGTCTCATTCATGAAACATTCGTAAATATACGAGTAAATATGTGAGTGATTTGCGCGTAAACAGACTTTCCCGAAAACTCTCCTCCTGATTCACAAATACTTCGTAAACGTCAGAAGTGATAGTGAAATGTGTGTGTGTGTGTGTTAATTAATTCCAATCAGTCGTAAATGGGACGCGCGTGCACGTTCATTCTCAATTACCATAAATCCCGCCCATTAAATCCGACTGACAACTATATATGGGCATCATTTTTTGACACCAAATGAAGGATTTTGGCCATTTTATAGGAAACAAGTTCCATAGTTTGCCCAGCCCTATTGAAATCAATTCATTATTTGATTAAAGTGCTCCGTTTGCAGATGCTATAGGTGCGTTCACGCGGCCTTGTAATTCCTGTAGTTACAAGATTCTAGCTTGTAAAAAGCGTTCACGTCCTCGTAGAGTTCGAAATTACAGTTTGTAAGCTGGGAGTTTTCTGAAAGCTCCCACATGTAACATGTGGCCACTATACCACCTGACCGCTGTAGATTGATTTATTAGGCGTTGATAGTGGTGTCATGGAAATGCATAATTTCCAGTCCAAGGACCAAAAGGACGTGAACAGCTCCGAATATAACGTCATTTCAAGATAGCGGTAAATACAAGGTGACGTGAACGCAGCTTAATACTGGCTCTCACAACAAAAGTAAAAAGAAAAAACGTATGTGATTACTATATATAATATTTTTTTCAAAATGCTGTAAATATGTACCTTATTAAGGTGAGTTAAAATGCAGCCTTATTACTGAGCAAAACGTTCGGATGTTAAACGCACTATTTACGCGTGACTGGGAGCAGGTGTAGATTTCTTTCATACCAACTAACATTTGGAAAATACGAACATTTTAATGAATCCGAAAATTTACGCCAGAACCACT
This sequence comes from Chanodichthys erythropterus, assembly GCF_024489055.1. Taxonomy (NCBI): domain Eukaryota; kingdom Metazoa; phylum Chordata; class Actinopteri; order Cypriniformes; family Xenocyprididae; genus Chanodichthys; species Chanodichthys erythropterus. The sequence continues at coordinate 47,246 of NC_090241.1, forward strand.
TTACACACGATTTACACAAAAATTCGTTCTGCTCTTGTTTCATGAATGAGACCCAATGTGTGACAACAATCCAGTTAGAATACTTTTCAATCCACAAATCACAAACATTTACCATGGATTTACTGTAGTAACACTAACTGTAAACATGGTATTGTGGCAGAAATGTGGGATATTCCTATAAAAATGTATTATTATTGTAGACACGTAAAATTGATTAGAGTAATGGAATATAGGGCAAATTAAAGAAGCCTTTAAGCTAGCAGTTTTCTACATTTGTATTTATTCTAAACATGTTGTAACTTGATAGGCCAAATACAATAAAGCCATTCTGGATACCATAGAAACCATATTGTTTTTTTGTTTTTTTTGTTTTTTTTTAACCATGGTAGTGAGGTGCCATGTGTAGTTTTACCTGTGGTTATCATGATCTAAATGTACGACACTAATAAAAATTAACCACTGTTTTTTCAAAGAGAATAGTTCTAACTCAGTAAGAATATTTAAATTTCACCCCTTACAAATTAGGTATCCGGCCCCCAGGCATGTCCACAATATCGAATCTGGCCCCCTTTAAAAAAAAAAAAAAAACACCCCTGCCATAGACCTTATTTTACTTATTGAAATATAGCAAACAGAGGACCAAAGCATACACATCACTGCCAAAAAAATGCTCAGGATTGGGTGCTTGACAAAATAAATAATAAAAAAAAATAAAATAAAAAAAAGTTGGCACACTAAAGCTCCAAAAATGCAAAAAATGTTAATAGTGGACTGGAGTAACATTTCGTCTGACGAAGAGCCTGTGTGCTTGAAACATTAGTCTTGTGTGAAATATAGAGATCTGCTATTCCAAAAACCCAGAGAAAATTCCTGAGGGAAGCCATGCTGAATTAGCCTTCTGGGTTGGCCGACAAATTGACGTCATGGCTGAACAGCTCTATTTTTTTTTTTTTTTTTTTTTTTTTAAGCTATATTTTGGGCATTTTTGCCTGTATTGGAAGGGACAGTCAAGGGGAGACAGCAATGCATAGGGGAGGTTAGAAGGACACAGGATCGGGAAGAGACGAGGAGCCAGGCCTCGAAGTTACGCCGTATGTTGGAGCTCTGCCCACAAGGCTATGGCTCCATCCTGAACAGCTCTATTGTAAGGGTCAGGAAGGAAAATGGCCATGAAAAAATAAGTTACAACTCTTTTTAGTGCAAAAAAACTTGACTGACATTAAAAGTGAAGTTAGAATGTGAAACTATTATGACTTCAGGTTTACTGCCCCATATTTACATTCACAGAACAGCACGGCTCCCTGATCATATTTTACGGTCTTGCTTTTAGTTTTAGTTAATTCAAATTCTGTCTTCTCCAGTTTCTCTGCAGATTCATCAAGAGAAATGCTTTGAGAGTCTATAACTCAGTCTGCCAGAGTTTTGCCTTTCTGCTCTGGACACATTGGAGCCAGAGCGGCTGGACGAAGAGGCACATCTGTCTGAAACACAACCACCAACCAACACCACCCACATGCTGGGCGAGAGAGACGCTGCCCATCTGCGCTAGATGAGTGGAAGAACAACTACTACGACTCCCATACATGTGTTCTACAAAAGATACTGTCATTTCACCTGATCATCTGTTAAACAGTATCACTGCAGGACTCAAATGTGGGTAAACTTCACCTGAAAACTTGAAACAAATAAAAAATTATATTTTGAAGCTTAATGCTGAATATAATAATAACGTCACAACTGAAAAAAAAAAAAATCTTGTTCTAAGAATAGGCTTATTTATGCAATATATTTTGCCTTTGATCAGCAGCAAGCTGCTCTCAGAGTGGTGCGTGAGGTTTGCTGGACTGCTGGAGGGATTTGCTCGGCGACTGTAACCTTGGCATAAGTCTGCGTGAGCCTACAGGCTTATGTTAAAGAGGATGAGGGCTGCTGTAGACCTTTGACCTATTTCAGGGCTGGTGGAATGAGGAGAAAGACAGAAAGAGAGGGCTGGAGTTAACTAGAATACAGTAAACACCTTCACCTGTCACTTCTGATCGCTTCCGCACATCACTAACATCACCAAACGAGACAGGTTTTTTTCAGACAGGTTTCCCAGACATTCCCCCTGCTAAAACAAACTGAGCTAGATTTTGAAAGTGCCAGAAAGACAATCTACCAATGATATGCTTACAGTATGACTGGGACTCTGACATTAAAATACAAGAGTCATTTGTACTAATGACAGATCATACAGAAAAATATATCTGTAAAATCTGCGGATATCAGAATCAGATACTGAAACACATCAGCTGACCACTAATTTTATATATTACAAAAATAACAAAATTCACCTTTAAAACACAAAAGCAAAACAACCATTTGTGGAACTCTGTAATCCAGTGCAGCAGAAAGTCAAAGCATACTGGTCTTTAAAGGCATTAGTCTTATTCTGGCATCAGACTCTGTAACCTTGAGCAGAGAAGCATTCGGACATCTTTAAAAAGACCAATAGTGGCTAATCTGAGAGACATCTGACCAAAGCCAGGCCGATTCTCAGCTGGTTTTCAGGATAAAGAAGTTTTCAAGGCTAATAACAGGACAAACACTCATGATGAACATTATGAGAAAGAATCTTTAGAATAGGGAAAGAATCATACAGGATGGAACTGAGTAGATCATTAAAATGTCTGAATTAAAATCTGTGTCTTTAATTTTGCAAATCTACCCAATCAGAAATGTTGCATCTCAAACTCAGAATAAGTTCATCCGGATTGGCTGTTCATAGGGGGCACATTCAAGCTCAAACCGGTGCGCAAACTTTTGCTACGGTTTCCGGGTTGAACGACATGTTTCCTGGAAACGGTGTGCAATGGGGTTTGAGATATTTTTTCTCTTGTTTGGTGGGTGTGTCAAAAATGTCAGCCCAATCAGCAGCAACAAGAATATTAAAGAGACAGCTCGCACAATGAGTCCAAGTAAATTTGTTTACAAATGTGTCCGCTGCAGCTCGGTATATGCAACAATTGAAGATATAAGAAGACATGTTTGTCGTAAGAGTTTTATAGTAAAAATATAGAATATCAATTTTTCAAAAAGAACACAAAGAAGGGCCTTCTCAGCTAGTTGCAACTCTTGCGTCATCAGAACAGGGTGCTCAACGCACCACCGTTTCCATTTAAAAAACGTTTTGCTTTTAAAAGACGTTGCATGTCAATGCAGATTCTTTATGTCCTGTAGGACTAAATAATCCAAACAATTACAGTATGTCTACATGAGCAGCGCTCAGTTTAAATAAATTAACACTTTAATTCAGCATGAATGCATTAAATTGAGCAAAAGTGACAGTAAAGACATTTATAATGTTACAAAATAAAATGCTTTTCTTTTGAACTTTCTATTCATCAAAGAATCCTGAAAAAAATAAAAATCTGAAGCAGCACAACGGTTTTCAAAATTAATAATTAATCATAAATATTTCTTGAGCAGCAAATCAGCATATTTTAACAATTTCTGAAGGATCATGTGACACTGAAGACTGGAGTAATGATGCTGAGTATTCAGCTTTGATAAATTACACTTTACTAAACAGCTGATTTACATTGGAATAATATTTAACTGTTTTTACTGTATTTTTTATCAAATAAATGAGGCCTTGATGAGCAGAAGAGACTTCTTTATCTAGATAGACTTCTATAGATACTTTCTGCATGACATGTAGCTCATCAGAGTGAACAGTCATTTTACTAACAAAATGGGATTCAATATTTAAATCAAAAGACCAAAATATAGATGCTCTTTAGACCAAATATTGCAGTGAATATACACACTTCAAGTTGTTTTAAAAATCCTTATTGACTAAGCAGAAAAATCATGGTCAGGTATGGGAACTATAAGAGACCTTTGTTTGAGAACTGCACAATCATAGTGGACCTCATACACACCAGCTACACCTCAGTAACACACACGGCAGTAACAAGCAGCTCCTTGTGTCACTGGCAAAAGCTTTAAATTAATCCGATACAGCCTGAGAAAGCATGTTACACACAATCCATGACAAAATGCGTGTTTGTCAACGGGCTGTAGCTGTGCAGTTTATTACATACAATTACACAAGACATAACGCAGAAATGTCTACCTACCTGATGAACAGGAGACGAGGAATATGGCCAAGGCCAGTTTGGTGCCTGTCCTCATTTTCAGTGCAGATTCTTGTACTGTAATAAATCCCAAGCTGATAATCTGCTCCCTCTAAAATTAATGTTTTAATATTGCCAAAAGCATTTATTTGTGAGCAAACAGGTCCGGATCAATGTGTAAGTCTGTAAGAGAGGTTTAGTGTTGAGAGATTTGACAAATCCTCAGCCTGGAGGTCAGTGCGCGTGTTTGTGTTTGCATAGATGAAATATCAAACATTAATATAACCATACTGTATTATAAATCAAAGTGTGGTGGCCTGAGACAGCAGCTTGTCCACTACACACTAGAAACATGTCCTGAAACTTATTGATCAGTATATCGATCACTCTCATCACACACAGAAACAGCGCTCATTTTGAGTTTATCGCCACATGCATGGCGAAAATTCCCATCCATGATTCGTTCAAGTTCAAAAACATCCCGAGATGATCTTCTGCTTCTTTTAAATGATCAGAATAAATCTGAAGATTTATATAATCATAGTCATGATCTTCATTCCAGAACACACGAATATAAATCCAGTTCAAGGGTTTAAATTAGGATCCAAAAAACAGGAACATCTACATCAAATAAAAATAGTGTATATCATAGTGTCGGATAAACTATATTCCCCGTAAAATCCTTAATGCGCCTCTGAAACGCGTTTTTCGTCCGGATGATCCCGGATCAGTAGATCAGCTGATCGCAGTTCAGATCATATCAGCTCCGTTTCTATCTCGTTAAATCTTCTATATGCGCTGAAAAAACCCTCAGATGTGTCTATATATTCTCTCATGTTTTCCTGAACACAACATGGCGAACAGCGCGAGTGTTTTGTTTTTTTTGCTCTCCTCCACTCCTCCTCCTTTCATCCACTCCTCCTCCGCCTCTTTTCCATACCAAATGTTTCCAGCTCGAGATGGTTCAGGAGGTGTTATTCCGGCAGGGGGCGCTCGGTGGCCCGATATGCCGCATTCCTCTTGGGCAAAATTCACGTCTCGAGACGGTTTTTGTCTTACTGCAAACATATAATAACTAACACGTGTAATCTATTATTTACGTTCTTTGCAAGCATTGGTAGGTGGCATGCGCAGGAA